>NW_024498573.1:15802784-15877042 GCF_017590055.1 Onychostruthus taczanowskii | reverse complement strand
GCGCCTCCGCCTCCGCTCCGTCATGGCCATCCCCTCTGCCGTCTCTTCCTCTGTCCTTCGCTTATTTTTCTTGCTTCCTTTTCTTTATAGATTGCTATTTGCTTGCATAGGTTCATTTCTTTCCCTCATCTTCTCCTTCCTTTCTTCTTCCTTTCTTCCTTCCGTCATTTCTCTGGTTCTCATCAGTTTGCATTTCCCTTCTTTTCCCTACTCTTTCCTTTTTAGTCTTTTCATTCTTTTCTATTGTTTCCTCTCCTCCTTGTCCTTTCAGCTTTATTGCCCTGCCCTAATCTTTATACAATTTTACCCTCCTTTCCAAACTTCGCTCTTCTTTACTCCCATCGGCAATTCGCCAGTTGCCTCCTGCTCCGCGGTGGAGACCATCAATGCTGGAGTTATCAGCGCCAATTTTGACATTATATCAGCGCTAATTATGGTATATCAGTGCCAGTTATGGTATATCAGTGTCAATTATGGTATATCAGCGCCAATTATGGTATATCAGTGCCAATTATGGTATATCAGCGCCAATTATGGTAGATCAGCCCCAGCGTGCGGTGCTCCAGCAGGGGAAAAGCTGTTTCGGACCAGCTCTTCTTAGCGTGGAAACATAAGGTCGGTGCCGGCTGATCAGCTCCTTTATCTTCCTTCTTTTTGCTGCCATTCTCTTCTTCCTTTGTTACTTCCTTGCTCCCTTTCTCTCTTACTTTTTTTCTTCTATAGTCGCCTTCCTTGTTATATCCTTTTCTCATTCATTTTCTTCAGCTATTGCTTCCCTTCTTTTTCTCTCTTTCCCTTCTATTTCCTGGTTCTCTTTCCCTATGTCCACTTCATGCTCTAAACTGTCATCTTTTTACATCCACCTTCTCATTTTATTTCCCACTACATGGTGGGCATTTTCTCAAGGCTTTCTATTGGCATCCTCAATCAAAGCATGGGAAATGAGATCTCCACAGGCAACCAGACATTCTCCAGTTCCTCCAGAGTGATGCAGGCAATGTTCCACTCAGCATCTGCATTTCCCTGGGGTAACACTCCTTCCCACTCAAATTCACCCACCCATCACTCAGGCCCAGGCCTTATTTTGTTCCACACACAGGATCACTGCCAACATATCAAACATTGCTGAACCTCAGCAACATGCCCTGTCTGTCAACCCCACTCCAGGCCCCTGTACTTCCTCATCTTCCTTCACAATCATCACAAAAGATGTACAGAATGTCTAAAAGCTCTTCCCAGCTACGTGATCTTAACCATGAATGCTTTGCTCTTTTTCAGTTACTCGGGTTGGAAATGCCACAGAGCTACTTGTTAGAATTCGTAAAAGTTCTGTGATTAGAGCTGTGACAGCTCTGATCCCAGTACACACAGATTTCTTTTTTCAAGAGAACACAAAAAGTGCCAAAGCACAAGAGCACTCACAGAGTGTCAACCATGAGGGACAACTTGCACAGCATGAACTGGGTAGATAATGCAGGATTTGGGGTGTTCTGGCAGATATCAGAATGATCCACATGTGACATCAGGATACACCATCTCTATTGAGGCCACTTCTGCAGTGCACAAGGAAAGGAGGCTGAGCACATAAAGATTACAATCACATGTAATAAAATAAATCCTTGTAAATCCCACCTGAGGAGGAGCAAGGAAAGATCATGGCAAAATCTACAGCTGTAGAGACTACTACAAAAGCCCACTACTACACAAGGACAGCACTCGTACTCCGACACCCGCTCCCGGTCCAGCGCCTCGCGCAGCACCAGCGAGTACGAGCCCGCGAACGTCGCCTCCAGACCGAACGGCGACGCCGGCCACACCCAGCACCGCACGCGCCCGTTCTCCCCCGAGTCCCGGTCCGACACGCTCAGCAGGGCCACCACCGTCCCCACCGACGCGTCCTCGGGCACCGGCACCGACAGCGACGTCACCCACACCTCCGGCGCGTTGTCGTTCACGTCCAGCACCTCCAGCACCACCTTGCAGTGACCCGACAGCGGAGGTGCCCCCTTGTCTTTCGCTTCAATACGAAAATCAAATATATTGACTTCTTCGAAGTCCAGGGCTGCTGTGAGGTGAATTTCCCCGGTATTGGGATTGATGGAAATCATATCTCGTCCACTCGGGGGAATGAAGTTCGTAACAGCATAGGTCGCTTCACTGTTAATTCCCTCGTCCGCATCCGTGGCATTCAGTCTCGTCAGCAGCGTCCCCACCACAGCGTTCTCAGGCAGCTGCACTTTATACACCGACTGGTTGAACTGGGGCGCGTTGTCGTTCGCATCCAGCACCGAGATCACCAGCTCCATGGTGCCCGTCAGAGACGGCCGGCCCCCGTCACTCGCTGTCAGCACCAACCGGTGCACTGGAATCGTCTCGCGGTCCAGAGATTTCGTTAGAACGAGTTCAGGCTCAATATTCCGCTCATTCGATTTTTGTAAATCCAGAGAGAAATACTCGCTGGGGCTGAGTGTGTAGGAGAGCTGCGCATTCGCTCCGATATCCGCATCCGACGCGCCCTCCAGCGGGAAACGAGACCCCGGCAGAGACGATTCCGCGATGCTGAGGTTTTTGCGGGCGGCGGGGAAGACGGGGGCATTGTCGTTGATGTCGGTGACCTCCAGCTGCACATGGAAGACGCGCAGCGGCCGCTCCAGCAGCACCTGAGGGATGAGCCGCCGCTGTGGCTGCCGGCCCCGGCCCGGGCCCCGCACGGCTCCCCGCCGCCGCCCGCACGCACCGGCTCTGCTGCCCGGCCCGCGCCGCCCCCCCGCGCTCACAGCCGGGCTCTCCGCCGCACCGGGGCGGAGCCGCCCACACGGAGCCGTTCCTGAGCCTGCAGCGACACCGTGCGCTGCTCCGCCGCCGCACACGCTTCGCATCCTCGCCTGCGCTGCCGCCCCGCGGATGGCCATCTCCTCCGACGTTTTTTCCTACCGTGGTCGAATTTCTTTCTCTGTCTCTTTTGTCTTTCTATTCTTCTTCTTTCGTTCTTGCCTTGTCTTCCTTCCTTAGCCTTCTCTAGTTTCTCCGTTTACTCTTCTTGTTTTCTTTTTTTTTCTGTTTCCCTTTTTTCTTTCTTCTCTGTGTTCTCTTTTTCATCCTTGCCTTGTCATGCCCTATCGTTTACTCCCCTTTCCCTTCTCTTTCTTTCCTTTTCTCTTCCTTACCTCTGCTGATAGATCCTTCGTTGCCTTCGGCACCGCGGTGGGCATCATCAAACTGGAGGGATCAGAACTAATTAGGGCCACCAGCGGCAGATGCGATGCTCTACCCAAGCGGGATCTTTTTTAGGCAAATATTCCATTCTGCATCTAGAGGTAATTTCGGTGTGTGTTGGTCTTCTCATCTGCTTCTCTCCATCTTTTCTTTGCTATTTTGTAGATACATATTCCTTCTTAGCTTTCTCCTCCATTCCTGTATTCTTCTGCTATGTATTTGGTGCATTCCTGTAATGTAATTTATGTTTTCATCTTTCTTTTCTTTGTAATCTTTTCTTTCTTTCTTTCTTTCTTTCTTTCTTTCTTTCTTTCTTTCTTTCTTTCTTTCTTTCTCACCTTCCTTTCTTTCTGTGTGCAGTGATACCATCTGTGTGCAGTGACATGTCACTAAAATAGTTTATGGTTTCTTCCATTCTCTCTCTTTCCATTTATTTCTTCATCTTTTTCCACTTCTCTTTTATTTCTGCATTGTTTCTTCCTTCTTTTCTTTCTTATAGTCTTCTGTTCCCCCGATTCCTTCTCTTCTATTTTGCCTCTTTATTGTGTCTTTAATAAACTCATTTTTTATTATTACATTACTCTCGACATGGAGTGTGGACTTTTGGCAAGAGCTGTCCTTCCTTTTTCCTGCCGACTTTCATATCTCCAGATGAGAAACAAACTTCCTGCTTTTCTGTAATTTATGCAAGACAGACAGACTGTCCCTTCCCCATCGCTTCCCTCCCCTTTTGGAAGACGGACACACCCCTGAACCCGTTATCTCAATGAAGAGAATCCACCTCACTCTGACAGCAGTCCAAGCCCCAGATATTTCAACATCTGTGTAAAAGGTTCAATTACACCAACAACCCTGGGGATTGTTTGAATCTTTCCTTTGGAAATTCAAACCCGTCAGAGCCCAGCACACCAGTCCTCCAAGAATACTGAAAAAACACGGGACCAGCACAGCTCCTGCACGCTCATACAGCTCGATGAAGAGCTGCTCTCGAAGCCTTCTTTTCCACCTGCACGATGAATGGTAAGCTCTTGCTTCTCCGTTCCGGCAGATAAGCTCTGCCAGGATAGAGCAAGAACGTCTCCGTGCAGGGGCAGAGATCCCCAGCTAGGCAGATATTCTTCTGCAGTTTGCCACCAATGACACAGCCCACGTGCTACAAAGCATCTTCCATCAAGAAAGACTCTTCCCTACTCAAATTCAACTTCCCTATGATAAATCCCCAATCCCTACTCCGTGCCACTCAGAGGAAAGGGTCACTGCCACAGTACACAGACACTGCCCCACCACAACATTCCTCATTAATGAGGGAGAAAAGAAAAGAAAAGAAAAGAAAAGAAAAGAAAAGAAAAGAAAAGAAAAGAAAAGAAAAGAAAAGAAAAGAAAAGAAAAGAAAAGAAAAGAATGTACAGTCTCCCTTTCTCCATCCTGGCTAAGCCGATTCCGTGGCTGTGGGAAGATTTTCTACCACTATTTGAAGCTTCAGGGCAAAATCGTTCAGATGCTTTCGTTCTGCCCTCGTCCGCATTCACCTGCCCTCGTTCACATTCACCACCTACCCCAGGGCCCCGCAGGCAGCGGCTCCGCAGCCACAGAACCTCCCTAAGGAGCACCAAGGACAAGAATAACTTCTGCTGCCACCTCTGTAGCTTCTGTACACAAACCACGGTTCAAAACATTATTAAATACGATTGTGTTACTGACCTGTTTGTGCTCCTGCTTTATTGATCTGTGCCGCCCGTTCATATGGAAAACTTTTGATGAAGGTTTTCTGTGGGTATAAATGATGTCTTCATTCCAGATCCATCCCTGATGCCATTTTTGTCTGGCTTATGCCATCAATGCAAAGATGAATTCTTCCTACTGTGTCTTTGTAACTTACCTGCATTTTCGTATCACAACCAGCAACAGGGTTTTCTCCCCGAGGAAGACATTCAGACAGTTTATGTTTCATATCCCAAATCCTGGTGGAACTAGGCTTTGAAGATAAAGAGTGGTCCTCCCCTCCAGCGCTTCTCTCGCGTGGAGCAGCCCACGGCAGACAGCAAAAGGAGCCTCTGGCAGGCACTGCTGCTGCCGAGGACTGGGGTTGATTAAACTCATTAGCACGTCCTTTTCTCATTCCTAACATCCACAAGGGTTTTGTCCTCTCTTCCTTGGATCAGGTTTGCCGATTCACACTCTCCTTACCATAGACCACAGGTAAACAGACACAGGCAAATCCATTCTATCAAGCAGAACAGCATTTGTTAACTTTTTCCAGGTGCAGGCAATAGAATTGATCTTTTTCATAACAGAGGACTGGCGAGAAAATTCTGCACAGCACAATTCTTTTCAGGTTGATCTGGAGACATGCTCACGAACTCGTGAGTTTCCTGGAGTTTTCTGGCAATTTGTTTTAATTTCTGTAGCAAAAGGAAATACAGTCGTTTGGGGAGAGATCACTGTCTTGACTCATGGATGGGAAGAGATGCTGGGGATGATCTTCTATCAATCAATCAATCATGTTTGCTCCATGTGAATCCAGGACAAGAGGTATTTAAGCAGGACAGATTTTGGCTTTTGGCTTGGGTTTTCTTCGTTTGTTTGGGTTTTTAGTTTGGCTATATTTTGGGTTGGTTTTGGGTTTTTGTTTGTTCAGTTGGTTTTGTTTTTATTTCCGTGGTGAGTTTGTTTCAGTTGATTGGGGTTTTTTCCCCCCCCACTTACCTGTTTCTGTTTGCTAAATTAATTCACTTACCTGGAATAAGTAGGTCTTCTCTGGAGAAATATTTCATGCCGTGTTCACGGAGGCGAAGATGTAATGCTGATGTCAGCAAATTCGATCTACGAGTATCTTAAGAGCCATACTAAGTTAGGATTGCTGTACGTAAAATGTAGTCGGATGTCTTAAATCAGTAAAACAGCTGTTAATGAGGTGACAAGCACTGACGTCGAGAACACAGAACACGGTGTTCATTTTATTTTGGTCTGAACACCTGTATGTATAATTTTCATACCCACAAGTAGCAGCTTCACTAAATGGTTCCACAACGCCAAATATCTGAGCTTAGCTAGAAATAAAAATGTTTCTAAACACGAAGACAGAGCCAAAGACTCCAAGATCACCTACAGGAAGAGTTGTTTCTTGCTTATTCAGATCCAGTCCATGCGGAATTCTCACACTGATGAAATCCAGCTACTACCTGAGTAGCAGTGGGGTAGGGGATGACATTGGCGAATCCTTAGGCATTGTAGCATTGCATTGCTACCACAGATGCACAACTAAGTTCCTTTTATACCACCTACACCTATAAGAGGAACCCATAGAGGTCATAAGAAAAAGCTGAAATGATCCTGCAGAAGGCACACGAGTTGGTGGAAGGCTTGGTTTAGCTATTTCAGCTTTGGTCAGCCTCAGAGCATTCCCAGCACTTCTGACTAAGCAGCGAGACGTGAGGAGTGGTGATCCACAGAGAGGATCTGTAGAAAAAAATCAGTATAAACGAGTCATCTTAACACCCTGAAATCCCATCAAGTGCCTGGGCATTACTTTGAGCCCCCTTCATTAGGCAGGAACGGATTAAATTCCTGAAAAATAATAACCTTGGGTGTTTCGACATCCCAAGTTCAGAGCATCCATCAGAGCTCACGGACTGACCGCTGGACTCTTAGAAAAGCAAGCACAGCCCAGCGGCAAACACAAGTCAAAAGGTTAATCTCCTATTGCTCTGTAGAGAGTGGAGAGACACACGGACATTTCCAGGGGTGTTTGCAATGCTCTATTTAGACCCACGCTGAAATTAGATCATTACTCCAATTACACTTGGAGACAAGACATGAAGAATTGGCATGAGAAAGAACAGCAGCAGCTCGGACAGAATTGCTCCCGTCATACAGGACTCTTCCAGCCCCACTATCCCAAAATGCAAAGTACCGCACAGCAGCTCCACATCGGCCGCCTCAGGGCGACTGTCTCTGCCGACGAGTATTGAGGAAAGAAAAGCCCATTCCCTCCAGAACAGCAGTCCCGAACTCGCACGGTGGGATTTGTCTTTGTGTCGTTCTCACCTCTTTGGCGCAGTTTGGCGCTTAGAGCACCGCACAGAAAAGCCGGGTCCGGTTTCAAAGCCTCCAGAGGCCGAAAGCTCTTCTACCATTCAAGAGTACCCTAAGCACCGAGACAAGGACTGCTCATAGGGTCCCATCGGTCTTCCAGCGAGGCATTTCTCCCTGACAATGCCGGTGGGGGACGAGGAAGGAGATGCCGCGGTGGCCCAGCGGCTGGAGCACCCACGCCGCGGCGTTTAGTCTTCGCTTCTGCACATCACCTGCAGCGGTCACCGAACAGAAGGGGTCAGGCTCAGAGAGCGGGGCACGGACAACAAACCCGTCCCCTTCCCCCTTTGTCTTCGGGACCTGGCACAGCTGAAGTCCCGACCTTCTTCGGGAGGCGATGCCGGTGACGGGACCCGCGGTCGGCCCTGAGCTGTCCCGCTCTCCCGGGCACCCAGCGCCTTGTCAGCTCCTTCATTCCCCCTGCAGAGGCCCAGCTCCCGGCTCGGCCGGGTTTCCACGCCTCAATCCGCAGGAAGAGAAGAGCGGCACCAGTCGGAAAGCGCGTTAATAAAATATACCCAAAAAATTAAAATAAAATCTAATAATAAGAAAACACTAACAGCTACTGCCAAGCCACTCCCCAGGCAGTGCGTCCCTCCCGGGCGCGCACGGAGCTTCCCGGAGGACGGACCCCGCTTCCCTCCGCCTCCCTCCGCCGCCCTCGTCCGCCCCGCCCCGCCGGAAGCTCCCGTTCCGAAGGCTTCCGTTCCGACCGGGCGGCGGCGGCAGTTCCGGGATCGGCATCGCCGCCGAGAGACGGAGCCGTGTCCCGAGCGGGTCCGGGCTCTCGCTCATCCCCCGCGGGCTGACCCCGCTGGCAGCGGCTCTTCCCTCGCTGTTTCTCCTGTTGCCCGAGGTGTCGTCCTCAAGCACCCTTCATTTCGGCCGGAGTTCCGCTGTGTGGGGTTTATGGAAGCCGGGATTTTCTCACGTGTTAGGGGTTGTAAGGAGATGGTGCCTGCCTGCTGGCCGCTCCTGGATCCTCTAAGGGAAGGCCCGTCTGTCCACGCGGACTGCGGGCAGGCGGAGATGTCCTTCAGCAAGAAATATTTTGGTTGCTTATTCCGCGATGAGAGCTGATGCGATAACCGCTCCGCGCTCCCAGCCTTGCTCAGTTAACATAAGTGCCACCCAGACACTGGCAGTGGCGCAGGGAGTCCCCGTTCTCCCGGGAGGCAGCCGGCACCGAGCCCTGGCCGTGGGCTGAAGGCGTTCTGCCCTGCCCGCTCCTCCGCTGCTCAGCGCGGGAGGAGTTGAGCTGAAAATCCCCCGAGAAAACACACGAGGCACCCTTACAGGTGGAGGATAAGACGAACAATATGTATGGGCGCCAATTAGCACTGACCCACAGGAAAAGCGGGCGAGGTCGGGGATTCCGCCCAGAGCTGGGGACACATGACAGCCCCTGGGAGCGGGGTTTCTCTGGGGCAGGACCCTTTGGAAAGGATCCCGATAAAGAACCTGCGTTCCCAGGGGCTGTCCGAGCCTACGAGGCTTGCAGAGATGATGATGAACACCCACCCTGGGCCTGAATTCCCGTTCTTTGCGGATCCATGCAGATCTTGTCCCGGGGGCGAGGGAAGCTCCGCGTTGTCCGTCCCTGGAAAAGCCGCGGGGGTACCGGGCACTCCGGTGGCCCGGCGATTCCATCGCTCTCCATTTGCTAAGTTCATTCCCCAGACACCATTAGAGCTGCCTCTCGGGAGCAGATGGTTCCCCTCCGTCCCGAGCTTCATCCCGGACAGATTGCATACAATTTATTAATAACCCAACAGATGCTCGGGCACTTTCCAGCTCAGATTATATTTCCTGATTGCTCAAATCCCGGCGGGGGGGAGCTGTTCGTTTATCTTCCACCGTTCCTCTTTGTGCCTTACCAGCGCCGACCCCACAAGGAGGGAAAGGGTGACATCCTTGTGTGTGTGTCCCCGTCCTAATTCAGGGTGTAAGTGTCTGATAACTAAACGAGGCCTGATGCCAGCCTTGGTTCGGCCCTCCCAGCCCCGGGAGAACCGCGGCTTGTGCTGCCGGGGCCGCCCCGCTTTCCCCCGGCACTGCACGGACCGGACCCTCCGGTGCTGCTGGTGCCCGGCTCGCCAGTGTCTGGCACATGTCGTGATTCCCGGTAAAACATCAGGCACTTACGCCCTTTAATTCCAAGGGTTGTGCTAACTGGGCCGCGAAGAGCCAGGTTCCCCCTCCCGGAGCTGCGGGGATTGCTGTATCCAGGTGAAATTAAAACATCATCATGAAAAAACTCTCGACACGAACTCCCCCAGCCCTGGGCAGCTCGGGCAGTGAGACAGGCAGAGCTGAGGTCGGTAACCTCTTCTCCCTCACGAACACAGGGTCTTAAGAGAGGAGTATTTGTAATTTAAGGAGGGGGATGTACAAGGAGATACACAGGGCTTATGCCCTGTGAGACCCCTCCTGAAACAAGATAAAATGCTCTGAGCTCCAGAAAAAGCCATCACAGACCTTTCAGCAAGGCTGTGTTCAATTTTAATGTATAAAATGGGCTTTTCTTTGCTCTGTAGGGAGAAGCACAAAAGCAGCAGGTTGTTTATCCTACTGAATAAACTAAATGCAGGTCTCTGAGGGACCTTATGCAAACCACTTACCTTGAAACACAGCCCCATGGGAAAGTGAGCTATGGAGAGAGGCACAGTTAATGTTTTACATCTTCAAAGCAGCATCCAAGTGCCTGGCTCAGCACCAGCTACCATCAGGTACCAAGGAAGGTAGGGGCTGTGATTGTAATTAGGAATGCAGGAACCACTTTTAAGACATAGGTAACAGGATATTTGGGGCTGGAGTTTATTGGAGCCTGAGGCAGGGATTAACCCTAAAGCCTCAAGGCTAAAATTAAGTCTTGAGGCTGAAGGTTAATTGCTGCAAGGAGAGTTTGGAGGGAAAATGCATTTATTATTAGGACACATGCCACAGTGTAGCTTTAAAATAAAAATAGGCAATCATTTCTGCTCAGTGGTAAAAGGCACTTCACTTTCTGTGAATGCAGGTGAGAGACACTCTCAGCAATAACAGCAGAAGAATATTAAAGTCTGTTACATTTTTCATAGCCCTTGACATTTGCAATATAATTCCACTTCCTTGCCTTCACCAAGCCAAACAGATTTAGTGCAGGGGGGAGTTTTCTTCATTTCAGCCTCTGTAAATAAAGTCAGAGACTGATGTGGTTGCAGGAGAAATAGTTCCTTCCTCCTTGCTTTACAGCAAGAAGGAAGAGTGGCATGAAATGATGGAAAGGGAAATCAGGGTATAAAAGCTGAGGGGGTTGCTAAGATGGCCAGAGGAGGGGATGCAAAGGGGGGTTGTGGGCTGGCAGAGACTGAGCTCTTTGCAGTTTCAGGCAGAATCCCTCTAATACCTTGTACCCAGAACCCACAGCAATTTCATTTCTTATCCAGAGGTTCCCCTAATACCTCAGGCTGCCTGAAATGTCCACCAGAAAGGAAGTGCAGGGAAATTCCAACACTGGTACAGGTTTCCTGGTCAGATAGTAGCTTTAAATCCAGTTTTTAATGCTTTGACCATCCTTCTTCCTTGTTTTTGCAATAACAACTGCAAATATTATCCAATGGCAGAAATTCTTAGAGTTGGTTAAATTAGACACATCTGTACCCGTAGTTCTTTCCCTTTGCTGTACACCAGCTGTGCTGGTCCTGAAAGCCATCTCCTTTTTCCTTCACAGGCCTTCCAAATGCTTACATCCTCAATGAGTTTTCCTAGGTCCCAGAATAAAGCAAAGAATGGGGAAAACCTGCAACAGCAACAAATCTTTTTCTGGATTGATCAATGTCACCACAGTAAGTAAATATTCTTCAGTCACACACATATTTCAAGGGAATGATGTAATGATGTGATCTGATGCTGTTTTGCTTATTTCTAGTCCTTCTCATTAATAAACTCAAGAAAAGGGAAATACAAGCACAACCAAAATAACTCTGTTGCAATGAGAACCTTGTAACAAACCAAACTGAAATTGTAAGGATTCACTTCCTATATTTTCCCCCTTTGTTCCCATCACAATTGCCTTGTGAATGAAAGGCTCAGATGTACTATTCATCACTTGGAGGGAAGAAACATCCATAAAGACATCCAAATGGAATCATCCTCTGAAAGATCAAAGAGACTTGCAGGTCTCTCCTGCAAGTTTATCTTCCTGGAACTTCAGCTGTCACCAGAGAAAGGGCACGTGGAAATGTTTGGGGAAGAGAGAAAGGGGTGAGGAACTGGGGCTCCTGCAGCAGTTATTCCAAGCAGGAAAAAATGTTCATTGTCTGCAGACTGCTGCTACCTGTACGGATTTCTAAACAGGCACAGGTAGTGATGCAGGGCCAGGCTCTGCAGGTTGTCCTTGTGCAGTTTGACAGGAAGACATTGAAGTTTTCTCTAAGGTACAAATCTGGTACAAACCTCTGTCTATATTCTAGACAGAAATGGTTGAATTATAAGTGATTGCAGAGGCTTGGGCAGTTCAGAAAATTGCTATGACCAGTTGGCCCTCTTCCACATGTCTTAAATCACACTACAGTCTCAGCTAAAACTCCTCTCCTCTCCTCTCCTCTCCTCTCCTCTCCTCTCCTCTCCTCTCCTCTCTCCTCTCCCTTATATTCCCAATATTTCCAGTGTTTAAACTCTGATGAATGATCCTGGCAGTGTCACAGACACACTTCCTTCTGCTCAAGCAATACCAAAATTACAACGTTGCCCTATATGTGAGATGGGAGGCCAAAAATTTGGGTCAGTAGAGCCTGATGGGTGTGCAACTAATAGGAGGCATGATTGGTGCAGGGCACATCCAGGCTTTGGGAGATTCCTGGGACGCCTGGCTCCAAATGAGACAAACAAAAAAGGGTTTTCTTGATATCTCTGTGAAATATTGCCCTGAGCTACGTGTTGTACACAAATGTGATGCATATGTGGAAGCGTCCAAATTGCCTCATTTCTTGCTGTGGTCACAGCAATGTGTTTGGCTCTTTTGGGTTAATGAAAGCAAAAAACTGTCAGCACAGAATCCCAGAGCAGTTGTGTTTAGAAGAGAGCTCTGGGCAACACTTGGTGTGTCATGTTGTGTCCCTTTCCTCTGTTCACAGCAGGTTCCTCAGGACTGAATCCAATCAGTGATTTTACTGTTTGTTTCCTTGGGATCAGCTTTCAGCATTTGAAAACTGAAAAAAAAAGGATTTATTTGAAGGGTTTTGCTTGGTTTGTTTTGATGGAGATGTGTCTGCATCGTTCTTGTTTCAGAGGTCTTTTTGTGTACATGAGCTTAAAAATGTTCCCTGTCTTTGTCAAGCCTGCTGCTCTCTGCTCATCTTTAAGGCAACAACCAGCTGTATGTATGCCAAAAGATTTTACTGGAAAAA
Source organism: Onychostruthus taczanowskii (assembly GCF_017590055.1). NCBI lineage: Eukaryota > Metazoa > Chordata > Aves > Passeriformes > Passeridae > Onychostruthus > Onychostruthus taczanowskii. The sequence continues at coordinate 15,864,341 of NW_024498573.1, read as the reverse complement.
ACCCATAAAGCAGCAAGCAATCCAGTTAAGCCAATGAATGACAGCACCACAGCCCCAGCCTAGGAAGCACTGAGAGCTGCATCCAGTCTGATGCTTAATTTGCCACCAAAATAAATAAATAAATCAAGCCTTAAGCACCCTGAGGTTCATCAGGGAAACAAAAGCCAGTGCAGATTAGCAGATTCCTCACTAGTAACTGGGAGGAAAGAAATAAATAAACTGGAGCCTGGCTCACAGGCTCAGCCCTTGCAACAAATCCAGGCATTACTGTTGCCTGTATTTTGCAAATGCAGGATGTCAGGGGCTGCAAATTTCCATCAGCCACCCTAGTCAGACTTGCAGCATGGAAAACTGTCCTTGGTATTTAATATTTTAATTTTTTTTTCTTTCCTCAACATTTTGGTCTCTTTTGGACAAAAGCATACTCAGGTCTGCCCCACCAGAAGATCTGCTGTCTCTTGTCTCTGTCCAGGACTTCATTTACAAAGGGCTCACTAGACAGCTGCAGCTTGAGGGATTCTGCTGCTGCTTTATTTGCTGTGGAGAATATCAGACAATGCTGCTTTCCCAATTTTTTTTTGCTAATACAAACTTCTTATCAGGCTTAGTCCACTGCCTTGTTTACCACTTCATGGCTTTTCCACTGAATCCCAGAAAGAAGCCAGACATACAATCCTAATGAAAAGCTCAGCATGTAAAGAGAGAATTTATATTTCAGTTCTTGCCTTTGCTATTGGTTTTACAAGTGATTGCTCATCAGAAACCAATTACCCCAGAAAGACTTGGGTTTGGGTCCCTACTGATGTTAGCAGGATGAATAGCCTCATTTACAGTCTCTCAACTGGAAAACAAAAAGTAATGATAATAAAAAAAAAAAAAAAAAAAAAAAGTATTTTCTAATTCTCTCTGCCTCCATTGTAATTCACAAGAAAATTAAACTAATAACTCTCTCTGTGAGCGTGTTATGCAGATGCCAGGAGTCAGGGATAAATGTATGAAACTATCCCAGGGAAAGTCCCCCGGGAAGGAACCTCTGAGCAGACAACTATTAACGCCTTGCAACACTCAGAGCTTCTCCAGCAATGCAATCTGTGCAGAGAGGAGGCTGTTTCAATTTCCTTTCTTCTCCCTCCCCCCCTTTTTTAGTTGAATTCCACTTGCAGGCAGCAAAAACTTCCATGATTTTTTGCTGGGCTTATTTCCCACTCCATCTCCATTTCCCATTTGCATGTAGAGGCTGTTTTTTCTTTATGAAAAAAAAATTCTCCATGCCAACAGAATCAGGCTCTTCAGAAATGGCTCCCAGAGTGGTCTTCCTTCCTAACACCTTCAGCAACCAGGCAGGAAGGCTTGGGGGCGTGACGTGAGGGTCCCCGCTGTGTGCTGTGATTATCCCTGCAGCTCACATCCAAGTTTTAAATTCTTTTTTGTTATCATTTTAAAGAAGAGATAGCATTAAAAAAAAAAAAAAAAAAAAAAAAAAAAAAAGTGTGTGATTTGTTTCTGCCCACCTCCAAGAGAGGAGGAGCAGGAGCAAACTTTCAGCTCCTCCCTTGCAAGACTGGGGGTGTCCTGCTGGTCCCTGTGATTCCCTGTGTGGTTCCAGCCTGGATTTCGGGTCTGGGCACAGCAGGCTCAGGAGCCACAAGCACAGCAGATGGATGGTCCTGTCCCAGCTGGGTGCTGGTGGAGCTGTGCCTCATGTGGGTAACATGGAGGGGGCACCAGCTGACCAGAGATTTGGGAGTTTGCAGCCAAATCTTCGTGGATCTTTATGGATACACAGGAAAAGTGGAGCAAAACCTGGAAGTGATTGGGCCAGGCTTTTGCTCAAAGCAGGGGCAGATTTGGTTGAAATGCACTAGGGAGCTACAGCAGATATGAAATTTGGACCCAAGAAGAGGCAGAAAAAAGGCCAGAGGGTGATCCCTGCAGTGACAGCAGGAGCCTGCTGGAGTCTGTTCAGATATCAAAGGAGCACAACCATCAGGGTGTGTGATACCTGATAGGCACTGAGGGGTTAAATGGTTCATGTCATGGGGCACAAGGAGCCAAGAGGACTCTTGGGGAGCATAGGAAAAGGATTCAGCCCCAGATGATCATCCTTTTGATGATCTCCTTACCTTCTGGGGCAGCTGTCAGACTGTTTTACAGGGACAGATTAAGAGGAAGAGGTGGTTTAGGTACGCAAATGGATTAGAACATTGCATTTCCTAGAAACAGGAAAAAGATAAATTTTAGTTTTAGGGACTAATTTCAGGATTGCATTCCTGAAGTTTGGTCTGTTAGAGGACACTCAAAGAAAATGGCAAATCTTTTCCTCTGATCTCTGGTAAAAAGCTAATGTCAGAGGGGTGCTGGGAATGTCTCTTCTAAATGATATTAAAGGGAGATCAAGAAGGAAAGTGGGGACAAGATGAAATCCTACAGGTGGGATTCAACCTCAGATTAAACTCCTTACATTTAGATCCCTGTGTAGATATGTTCCATCTGTACTCTGGGGAGCTTTGGAGATTTAGTCAATAGAGACTGAACAACTGCAGAGTAAGAGCAATGATAAATTAATCCTAGAGTCCCCAGCCTTCACCCTCGGCAGTATGAAAAATATTCCTGTCAGCTAAAATACCAAGAAATACGGACATGGACTTAAAAGTAAACTCATCAAGCCAATGAGGCTCCCCTGTGATGCTACAGGCTAAGCTAACCTCTGAATTTCAGACATACTTGGGCTGAGTCTCTGTGCTATTGTCTGCACCATGCTGAACTCCAGTGCTTTTCAGAGGAAAATTTGGACACAGAAATTGGGTGACTCACTGCAATAGAACAGAACAAATTCAGACAGCTCATCTTTCTCTGGGTTCATGTAACAGTTTAACCCCAATTTTTCTATTTCCCATGCAGCCTGCTGTCAGAGAGTCTCTGCATCCTGGCCTATCAGAAATCCTACAAATGTTCATAATAATTTTCTTGATTGATGGTTGCTTTTCCTGCTTCTATTTCCTTTGTGTGATTTATTTTCTATGCAGGCAAAATGTATGATAAGAGACTTCTGGCGCTATTTAATGATATTTTCTCTTGTAGACATTATTGAAATGGACGAATTGGATGTGAGGACCTTAGTGAACCTTCTGGGAATCTTCGCTCTCTCTCAATTTCTTCTGATGCAGTTTTTTTCACCTGTTGTTGCAGATATTCCTAGCAATGAATTAAAATAAATATCTCATCAGGAATGCCTGCAGATCCTCTGAATGTATTTCTGATAGTTGACTGCACAAATGTTTTATTTTTCAATCCGTTTAACATGAGCTTGTTTGCCTTGCTTCCTGGCGCTGCAGAAGCACTCTGAATCCCAAATGCTGAAATAAAAATCACTGCTATTGTTTAAAACATGCAAAAATGTATCATTTATTCAAATGTAGGATTTGTAAGTCATTGAATTTCATGGGAGAAGAATCATTAGTCAAAGTGCAGGCTGCACTAGGGGTCATATTTAATTTATTTTCAAAGCCTTCATTCGTGCTTTTTGGTCCAGTGTGTCATGAGTTATTCAATACACAAAGGTGTCTACTTATGTCTCAAAGTAATTAAGCTGATTAAGTCATATTATCACTAACAAGAAGCATTAATTCCACTTGAGTGAATGCTGCAAAACAGAGCCAGTGACATTTCCACCACTTAAACTGAAAATACATTATAGGCTAACTGGGAAGCAAAAGCTTCCCTCAGCCCTGGCCTGTTCTTCCATCTGATCTCTGTGGAGGAGTTGGCAACTGATGTTTTCAGAGCAGTGAAAAAGGGAAAGGTGCAAAGCAGCAGAGAAAATCAGCATGTGACAATCATGCAGACGTTTTTCAGTGTGGCACAGGCTAAGTTATTATGACAGAAGATAAAGGATATTTATTTCTACAAAACCTCTACCAAGATCAAAAGGGAAACAGGAGGAAGGGATCCAGCCAGAAACAGGCTGCTCTGTTGGTGAGTTCAGGGGGACATTTAAGAGGCAATTTGAAAAGAAATCCGAATGGATCTTGGCCCAGTCTTGAATAAATTAGGGCGTGTTCCAGCATCATCAAGGAGAGGAGAGGAGAGGAGAGGAAGAAAAATAAATTCCTAGCATCTTTGGAGGATCTAATTAACCACTGAGTGCCACAGATTGGGCTGGATCCAAGGTCCATGGAGAGGTTCACATGGATTTTGGCTCTGTCCTGCCAATGCCATGCCCTCTGGGAGCTGAGACCCATGTGTACCCAAGGCTCCAGCCAGCCTGACCCAGCAGCCTGCAGAGTGCTGTGTCCATGCTGAGGTTCCTGGGGAATTTGCTGGCTGCCTCTTGACTCCGTGTGTGGCAGATGGGAGCAGAACTGAGCATCGGCCCCTCTGGGTCTTTCCCTCTGGCCTCTTTTCTCTCTACCTCTGGATTCGTTTTGTCTCTCTGGGACACATTTTCAAGTCATTACAGAGGTACAAATGATGTTTCCATCTGAGCAGTCTGTTCAGCACTGTGAGAGCACAAACCCCTGTTTGTGCTGGTGCCCAGAAGCGCTATGTGCCTGCCTTGCATGGCCTGAAGTGTTTTGCAGCCAACTGCACCACATGGCAGCTTTCCCACCGTCCTAGAAGCAAATCTCAAGCTGGCTGGCAGGTCCCTGAAAGCCAAATTTGCCTCTGGATCTCTGAGAGAGCTGGAACATGTGAGAGGGGCATCCTGAGAGTGTTCTGCTGAGCAGATCTCCAAAGGAGCTCTCATGCCCAGTGCATTACCAGGCTACAGAAACCAGCTAATGCTCATCGGCTGTGCAGGAGTGTTAGCACAGGGAGAGCTGTAAAAATAACTAGTTGTAGGGCAAAGACCTTGCATTTTTAATGAGACCCTGTCCCTATGGGAGATCTTCAAAGGAGATCTCATCTATTAGATGGACGATTCTGACCAGACATGCCCTTTGAAGAGGGATAGTAGTGTGGTTGAATTAGATTTATGCAAGTCCTCTCTCCCCTAAAGCATGTCCCTTTTTATTGTCCTTTTTATCAATATGGTGATTGAAATGAAAGATTGGAACTGAGCTCTTGTCAGTGCAGGTTTTCCTTCAACTAAGCAAAAGCAGATTCTGGGGGAAGGTGGGGTGCTGGGGCCTGGGCTGGGTGCTGTGCTGCTCAAATCCCTTTTGGAAGGTGCCTGAACTGAACATGCAAACCTGGGGGTCAGCAAGAAGTACAGATATGTGTGTGTGTGTGTGTGTGTGTGTGTGTGTGTGTGTATTTGTCATGGTCAGGAGTAATGGACAGCACATGGAGGCGATTCAGTGGGCATCACTGAGGCTTGGTAGTAGGGATCAAAAAATGCCAAGAAAATACTCTGGGAGTGACAGGGGAGGTGGCATCCCTGTGCCCTTTTGCTCGACCCCATGATTTTCCAAAGACAGAGATACAAAATGCAACTTTCAAATGCCTGTGGGTTTTGGGGGTCAGTTTTGAGATCAATTCCTCTTTGGGAAGCCACACCTGGGAATCTGATACAAAACAGCAGTTCCATGTGCTCATTTAGCCCTTGGTGCCATGAAGCTCAGGGTGCACTGGGTGCTTTTGGTGTGTGAGCTGGAGCACAGCAAGCAGCCGGGCCCTCCTGCAGGGGGGCTGCATCCTCTCCCAGTGCCTGACCAGCACCACCTAAAAACACAGCAGAGATACCGCCAGGGTTAATCCAGGAGGGGGAGAGGCTTGCTGCCCTGCAGGGACTCAGGTCCATTTGATGCTTTTATTACTTCTTGAGGCTGTTATTAATCTTATTGTATCGCTTTACATAATTCCCTTGTTCTTTTGAAGCAGTGGAACAGGCTGTTACTGTACAGAGGTCTCAGGGTAGCTGTTTGGGGTTCTTTTTTACCCTTAACACTCTCTGGAGACCCTTGAAGAATGCACTTGGCAGCAAAAAATCCTTCATCCCACTGTCTAATTGGGACAGGGAATATTTCATCTACCCGCAGTCAGGCAGATGTGAGCTGGGACTCAAGTCACCAGAAGCAGCCAGGTCTCTTTCATGTCCAAAGCTTTGTCCTCCTGGGCCCCTGGCCCCACGAGGCCCCTTTGAGTGCTCCCTGGCCCTGCTTCCACTGAAGAGCACATTGCCCACTTGCAGACAAGGACTTTTCTGGGTTAATCCCAAAAGCCGCATTGCAGCCTCCCCAAGCCAGCCACCAGCAGGTTCAGGGTATGGGAAGGACAACCGTGGCCTGGCCACCTCAGGACTTCATCTGGAGGCCAACTGCTTCCCACATCAAGCCAAGAGACATCCCACCAACAAACACAGGCTTGCCTATCCCCAGGGGGCTGGCCCCTACAGCTGGCACAGATCCAGGTTATCTCTGTGGCCCCTGAGGCAAGCTGTGAGTGGCTATCCAGGACACAGGGTTTAAGGGTAAATTAACCAGAGAAATCACTGTAACAACCACGAGTTGTTCTGCCATTAGTGCCACGTCCAGCCCCTCTCCCCAGCAGCTTGTGGATGCCCCCACCATGGTGCAAATTTCCCCCTGCCCGAGCTGGAGCATTGGGCAAGGAGCTGTGTGACATCTCCAGCTCCTTCTGGCCATGACTCCAGAGTGCTCCTGAGCCCAGGGAAGTAGGGAAAGGGACCCTGAGCCCCAGAATCCAGGTGAAGTGAATAAAATGAGCTCTCTGCTCCAGAACTCAGAAGGACAGATGTATTTCCTGGAGCTGGGAGTGCTGCTCCAAGAGCTGTGCAGCAATCCCTGCTGTCATGTGCAACTCAGGGACAGCCAGGAGCCAGGGTGAGCTATTAAAATACAATTTATTGGTACAAATCAGACAGAGTGAAACAAACTCAGTTTAGAAAGAGCTGTCATGTTCTGCACAGATGGATTCAAAATGAACTGTCCCATGACCAGAGCAATTGGCAGTGATGACAGACAGACTGGTGGACAGGTGCAGGGTGCACAAGGCAGGGGAGAGACTGTGCTGGGGCTGGAGTCCTGCCCTTGAGGGCTCCTGACTGCCAGCTAAAGGTTCTAAAAGAGAAACAGGGCACACTTGGAGAAGTTTGTCCTGTGCATGTGGGGCCCCCAGTGCAGGGATTCCTCCAGGCATTCAGGACTTGGGGAACACAGAGATCCGAGTGAGGGCAGGGGCTGGAGGGAAGAGACTGTCACCTGTGCTGGGGTCACTCCAATGATTGGAAACTGTTTTTTGTTCAGATGATGTTGCCTTGGGCTAGAGAGCTACCCAGCAGGGCCTCACCTTGTGCATCTCTCAGGTGCTTAAGCTAGCAGCCCCTCTGGCCATCCAGTCCGTGTGTGCACGTGCTGCTCCTGAGCAAAGGCTGGCTCTGCCCTGGACCCGGGCTATGTCCAGCCCTGCAGGTGCTGGATCAGGGCTGGAAGAGAAGCACTCATGAAGGCTGGGTTTTGCACTCACTTCCCAGAGAAAACAGACACCAATTGCTGCTCTAGACATGCAACACATCCCGCTGGATCTCCGGGACAGAGCAATGGTCACTGTCCCAGTGGGTAAGGTCAGGCTTGGCTGAACCAGGCTTGGTCTGGACACGCTTTCCATGCCTACTGGGACAGAGATACAGGCATGCAGCTCAGTACATTCATACAGCCAGACAAGACAAAGGAGTGACAATGTTTACAGAGATGAATGGTCCCTAAGGGGACACGGGAATGAGTGAACTCAAGGCAGATGTGCTTAAATCTGGTCATATGGACCTCAAACAGCACCTGCTGCCAATACAGCTCTGCAAGATGAGATGGGAGAAATTCCCCCCGCCACCACCCCCCAATCCCTGTAATTTTCAGTCTCTTGCTCCTTAAATCCTTCCCACGTGCTCTGTTGAGCCACTCTCCCAGCAGCCCCATAAAGTCTTGAGTGCTCCATACATGGAGGTGCGTGCTGTGGGTGGACCTGGCAGCTGAAATAATGCAGAAGATTCCAAGGATAGAGCCATCCAGGCTATTTCAGGTCGTTGTTGATAACCACACTGTCATGCATGTCACAGTAAGTTGTCATCTTCTTCCTCTTGCCAAAGGTGGAGAAGCTGTTTTTGTTCTCCCGGCCCAGGAACAGGGGCCCATCCTTGCTGGAAAGCAGAGTGGGGGTGCCAGGGATGTAAACGTTGTGCTGATAATCCAGGGCTGGGTACAAGGGGCTGTACTGGGGTGTCCAGATGCTGTTGGGGCCTGCTGAAGCCTTCTGAAACTCTGGAGAAAAGATGAGTGTAAGATTGGCTCAGGTCACATCCACGTCCCAGGCTGCAATCCCTGTGTCACCAGCCTCCATCCTGGTGCCTGGACACCCCTTCCACCCACAAAACTTCACCACTGCAGGGAACAGGGATGTGATGCCCCCACTGCACCTCCAAAAGTGACCAGAGGGTCTGAAATTGTATCAGCCCCAGTATCCCAATACTAACCAGAGACAGGGGTCACCAGTGTGCACAGCCTCTCGTGTTCCTTCTGGAGGGCTCTACGGATTTCCCCCATATCTTCCAGGCTCTGGGAGCTAAAGAGAAGAGACTGGTTCAAAGCTGTGTCAGACATAACCTCCCCATTCCCATATCCCCCTTCCACCTCTCCCTGTGTTCCCCAGTGCTGGACTCGGTACCTTTTCAGGGCAGGTCTCTGTGCGCTCGGAGGCAGCCAGTCTGTGTTGGGCTGCTTGGCCTGGAAAACACAGGGAACAGCAAGGCTGGTTATTGGGACCCTCTGTCAATCAGCCCTGGGACCCTTTGTCAAAAAACCCAGCCCTGCCAGCACAAGGCTTCAGCAGGCAGGGATGCAGGACATCTCCCCTTTCCCTGTGTCCTTTGTGGAGAATCAAGCAGCACATTCCTGTTCTGGGGAAACTGAGACAGCATGGAATCAGCCTGTTCCCTTCTGGACCTTCCTCACCCTCCTGAGATATTGGGGTGGTTCTGGGCTTGTCCTCTGCCTCTGGGGGTTTTAAGCCTGTCATTCTGGGGAGAGACAGGTGGTTTTCCTATTTCTGCTAATTTTTAACAGCCTTTTTTGCATGTGCAATGTTTACTTAGCCGAGGTCTGAGGTACTAAATGGTGAGAGATGCAGAAATCAGCTGTGTTCTTGATGTCCCAGGAGGGTTGCAAAAGCTGCAGGAAAATCTAATTAAGTATTAGGGGAGAGAGTCCGGGGGTGCAAGGAGACACATGGAGAGACTCTCTTGGCAGAGAGTCTTGGGCTCTCCTCGGAAGGGCTGGTTTATTAAAAGTCAAATGTAAGTGGATTAGACACCTCATCACTCTCCATCCTTGTAATCGTGTTTTGGAGAGTCTTTCTTCGGGAAAATGAGACATTCCTCATTTCAATACCTAACAAATGTTGACATCAAAATCCTGCCCCGAAGACCCCACTCCCTGCCTGCTGGCACAGCCTGGTGCAGATCAGCAGCCAGGCCCGGGACGCTGCGGGCCCCTGCCAGCACAGGGGGAGCAGAGCAGCAGCGATGCTCACACTGTCCCAGTGTGAATTGCTTACCCACGCCAAGGAGAAGCCACCCCCACCATCCCACTGCCCCTGGGGCCCTGGAGCATCTCTCTTGCCTCTAATGGGTACAAAAGACGGTGAGAAGGGATTTCCTCTCGCCTCAGCCAAGCCTGGCGCTCCCCCGGTAATTAGACCCGTCGGGAAGCTCGGTGGAGATCCCGCTGCCTGACGGCTCCTAATTCCCGCACTGATCAAAGGCTCCGGTTGTTCTCTGGGAGAAGCCGTGCCTGGTTTCCCTCGTGGCAGAGGCTGATGGAGGGGGCTGGGGGGACTGCGGAGTGCCGCTAAGCACTGCTGGGCAATGTCTTACCTCTTTGGAGACCTGGAGATGCTGGTCTGGCCGGGACCGCTTCCCGGGATCCTTCTCGTTGTTCCGGGGGGGGCTGCAGGGTTTGAGGAACATGAAGTCGCTCTGAGCAGACTCAGGACCAAGGCAGACCTTGTAGCAGTAGCCTGGGGGGCCGCCCGCAGGCACATCAAGGCAGGTGGCAGTCGTGGTCCCTGCAGGAGGCTGTGCCGTCAGGTTGGAAGTCTTCAGGCCATCAGAGGAGGGTCTGGACCCAGGACAGCAGTGGCAGCGAGGTGGCGAGCAGCTGTCCCCTTGGCGGGAGCGCCGCTCTCCGCGGCAGCGAATGGCTGTGAGAATGAGGATGGCGAGAAGGAAGGTGAAGGAGATGGAGCCCAGGGAGACAAGGAGATAGAGGGTGAGCGGGGAAGAGGAGGAGACCTCTGGAGGGAGGCTGAACTCGCTGAAGTCGGAGAGAGTCTGGGGCATGGTTTCCACCACCGAAAGCAGGAGGGACACGGTGGCAGAGAGGGCTGGCTGTCCACCGTCCCGCACCTGCACCACCAGCTGCTGCCGGCTCGCATCCTGCTCCAGAAAGGAGCGCAGCGTGCGCAGCTCACCCGTGTCGGGGGCTACGCTGAAGAGGGTGAAGTCAGTAGCCTGGAGGAGTTGGTAGGAGAGGCGAGAGTTCAGCCCCGCATCCGCATCCACCGCTGACACCGTGCCCACGAGGTAGCCAGGCCTGGCTGATCGCGGCACCAGCTCAGTGGCAACGGAGCCGTTGCGCGGCATGGGGGAAACGATGACCGGAGCGTTGTCGTTCTGGTCCAACACAAAGATGTGGACGGTGACGTTGGCACTGAGTGGGGGAAACCCCGCGTCCTGTGCTTGCACCTGGATCTGGAAGCTGCGGATCTGCTCATAGTCGAGGGAGCGCAGGGCGTACATGTGCCCGCTGTCTGAGTTGATAGACACGTAGGTGCCCACAGGCATGCCGTGGATGTGCCCGTCGGCAATGGAGTAGGACAGGTAGGCGTTTTGTTGGCAGTCAGGGTCTAACGCACTGACAGAGCAGATGGAGGCACCTGGTGCGTTGTTTTCCATCACATAGACGCTGTAGGAGGGCTGGAGGAAGCGCGGCGCGTTGTCGTTCACATCAGACACAGGGATGGTGAGGGTGCTGCGGGTCAGCAGGGCAGGTGAGCCCATGTCTCGAGCCGTGATGCTTACGTTGTACTCGGGCACAACCTCCCGGTCCAGCGCTTGCGTGGTGACCAGCGTGTAGTAGTTCCGAAAGGAGGAGCGGAGCTCAAATGGCACATTTGGGCTGACCTCACAGCTCACACGCCCGTTGTCCCCAGAGTCCCGGTCCAGAACACTGATGACAGCGATCACAGTGCCTGGGGGGGCATCCTCCAGCACGGGTGTGGACACAGAGGTGAGGGTCACCTCTGGCGCATTGTCATTGACATCGAGGAGGTGCACAAGCACCCTGCAGTGCACAGCCACAGCTGAAGGCCCACGGTCCTTGGCTTGTACGTAGAGCTCATGGAGGCTGGCCCGCTCATAGTCCAGGCGGCCCTTCAGCAGCACCTGCCCACTCCGAGGCTCCACGCGGAAGAGCTCCCGGACACGTGGCGGTGCGTGCCCACTGAAGGAGTACTCAATCTCCCCGTTGGGGCCCTCATCCAGGTCAGTAGCATTGAGCTGGATGACCAGAGTGCCAGCAGGAGCATCCTCAGGAAGGCTCACACCATAGGAGGGCTGGTCAAAGGCAGGCACGTTGTCGTTGGCGTCCAGCACTGTGATGAGGATGTGCGCCGTGCCTGAGCGTTCGGGGACGCCACCATCGAGAGCAGTGAGCAGCACCCGGTGCACACGCTGCTGCTCGCGGTCGAGGGCACGCTCCAGCACCAGCTCTGCAAACTTGCTGGCATCACTGCGTGTCTGCACCTCCAGCGAAAAGAAGCCGTTGGGGCTGAGGCGGTAGGTGTGCACGGAGTTGGTGCCCACGTCAGGATCCTGGGCGCTCTCCAGTGGGAAGCGAGCACCGAGCACGGCAGACTCGGCCACCTCCAGCACGTATTCCTGCCAAGGGAAGGTGGGCGCGTGGTCGTTGATATCCAGCACCTCCACCTCGACGCGGTAGAGCTCCAGTGGGCTCTCGACGAGGAGCTGCAGGTGGAGCAGGCAGGTCCCCCCGGCCTCGCACACCTCCTCCCGGTCAATCCGCTCGTTCACAAAGAGGATCCCGTTCTCCAGGTTCACCTCCAGGTGCTGCCTGGCCCCGGCCCGTGACACGATGCGGAACCTCCGCGCTGACAGGGTGGACACATCCAGTCCCAGGTCCTCGCCCAGGTTGGCCACGAAGGCTCCGTGCTCCAGCTCCTCCGGCACGGCGTAGCGCAGCTGCCCCAGAGCCGGGGGTCCGGCCAACAGGAGGAAGAGGAGGGAGCGGAGGAAGAGCTGCCCCGGCCCCGAGCCTGCTCCGGCCCCCATGGCCCCGCGGCAGTCCCGGGAACGAGGAGTCGCGCCCGCGCCGCCGCCTCTGCCCTCGCCTTCCCTTGCCTCTTGCACTTTCAAAGAGTTTAGGGCTCCCGGGGGCGGCGGAGGAGGGCCTTGCCCGGAGCTGCGGGGCCGAGCCGCGGCCACCGGCAGTGGTTTAACCCTTTCTTTGCTGGCCCCCGCAAGGGGCTGCAATCCGGGTCCCGGGGCCACAGCAGAATCTGTTTACCGGAGCCAGACGCACCTGAGGAAGGGACCACCTTCGGGGAGACCCCGTTAACGGCAGTGGGAGCTCCAGCAAGACCGATCGCTGCCCGGGGCACCGGTATTACCCCGCAGATGCTGCGTTCGGACCCGCGGTAGATTAAGAGGAGCCCAGATCGCGGCTGCTGCCAAATCCCCCGGCCGCGTCCCCCGCCGTGCCGGTCCTAACCTTTACCAGATGGTTAAGCCCCTCCAGACTTGATTACATTTCCCTGCACACCGTTTTCCTTGTAATGCGGAGTTTTTAATTACAGGAGCAGGGGGATTACAGCCCTGGATAAAGCTGAGCCCATCAGCGCGGAGGCATAGAGACCCCCCCCCTTTTTCCCTGCCTCCTTCCCACCCCCGACACCCCGCTTGCCCACAGCTCCGCGTCCCAAATCCTGCTCCCCCACCGAGCACCCCAGTGTCAGCCCCCTCGGGCTCTCGGCGCACGATCCTGCCCAGATACCCCAGGATCTGCCTCCCCACACCGCCAGCGGTGCCCCCACCGCGGGCACAAACTTTCCGCCCCCCGCGGAAGGCGAGGGGGAGGCGGGAGCAGAGCGAGCCGCGGGTCCCCCGCCGGCACCCGAAGCGCGACAGACGGCGGCCCCTGCGCCCCCCCTTCCCCTCCCCGCTCCGGTACCGCTCACGGTCCCTCCGCTGGCCGATCCGTTCTCCCCGCAGACCCGTCTCCAGCCGCCGCCGCGCCCGGGCAGCTCCGTGAGTCGCCTCCCACCGTCGTCGTCCCCGTCCCCGGGGCCCTCGGTAACGGGACGGGGCGGCCGCTGCCCCCGCCCCGCGGCTGCTCAGGGTGCGGATAATCCCCTAACGATCTAGTTAAAGGCTCGAAGGGGCTCGGAGCGGCTTTAGCCGGGCACTGATATTTCACCGCCTTTGTCTCTGCTTACCGGTCCCCGTTGGGAAGGGAACCGCCGGCCCCAACCGCTCGCCCCACCTTGCTCCCCACGGGGACCCGAGTGGGAAGCAGGATCCAGAGGCGACCGGGAGACCGGAGGAGGCAGGAGGCGGCGGAGCTGGTGGGGTTTGTCGGGCTGGGAAGAGGATTTGGTCCCTGGGAGTGCAGCGAGACCCACGCGGGACGTGCCGCGCTCGTGGGGTCGCCGGTCCGGGAGGAGGGCTGGTGGGGCGGGCAGGTGGAGGGAGCGGAGCGCCCGGGGCACGCGTGGGCTCGGGCCGCTCACGGGTGGAATCGGGACGGCTCCCGGTAAGTGAAGCCCAGCCTGCATCGGCAGCGCCGGTCACTGCCAGCCTGTCCCCCGCGCCATCTCCCACGCCAAGACCACCCCTGGCGGCGTCGTTGTCACCCCCGCCCCGATCTGTTTCTTTCTAATCCCCCTCCAATCCCCGATTTGCGCCCCCCCTGCTCGGCCCCCTCCCTCCGTCCATCACCGCCCAGCCCTTCCCGGGCTGAGACGCCGGAGGTGGGATGGAGCGGGTAGCGCTCCTCCGGGAGCCCCCTCGAGTGCTGCTCAGGCCAGAGGGGGATTGAGGGTGGGGGTGAGACGGGACACAGAAATTTTCGGGGGTCTTATTTCCTTCCCTCCAGTCCTTCTCCCGTCTCCGACCAAACGCATTCTGCAAAATCATTGGAGCGGCTCTGGTCCTATTGTTTGATTTAGAGTAAAATATTCACCATCACCTTCTGCTCCGCCAGGTACACCGGCAGGATCCGAGCCCCCCCCCCCCCCGCGCCCCCCCCCGACTCCCTGCCCGGTCCTTCCCGCCCTTCTCCAGCTGTGCTTGGTAATGCACCCCCCACCCCTGCACATCTTCATCGCTGCTTCCTTGGGGGGGAGCCGTGTCATGTCCCCCCTTGCTTCCCTTCCCTAAGGGAGATCACAGGATAGTCCCATCCCGTTCCTTTTCCTCATCTCCCCAGACCTTGTAGTCCCTTCTAGCTCCCCTCCCAGACCCCACGATTCCAGGGGATCAAGGTCAAACGGGGTGCGGGTGTGGAAGGGGTTAAGGAGAACAGACTTGTTCCAAGGATCCCTTTCCTGAAGGAAATGGCTCGGGCTGGGGGTGCTGCAGAGGGGTGAGGAATCCAAAGAAGAACCTTTTTTGGGGGAACATAGCAGAGGAGGGTGAGCAGCAGGATCGGGGTGATGGAATGGGGACAGTGCACCACTAACACCCCACTTCATACCCTATAGATTTTAAGGCCCCTCTTGTGGTGCAGAAGAGTGTTCAGCTGCCAGCCCTGTTCTCCCGGGGTAGGGAATCAGGATGCAGCTAGAAGCCTGTTTTTGGAAAATGCTGGAAGCTGGAAGGGGGTCTGTCTCTCTGAGATGTCTTGGCACAGGCGGGCGGGTGGCCAGCTGCCGCAGGTCAGCACTGATGTGCCTTGGCAAGGCCAGCCGGAGAGATCCGGGTGGGATGTAGCAGGAGATGCCGCAGGTTGAGCTGCCTTGGAAAAGTCACGCAGAGAGCAAAGGACTGGGGGGTGGGAGGAACAACACTCAGCTGCCTGTGGGCACTAAACCTTGCCCAGACACCACCGTCACTCCATTTTCCTGCCTGCTGCGTTCCGGGGCAGCAGAAGGGGCTGCAAGAAGCGCTGTCCCTGCCAGACCACAGAGCCCCTCCCCCAGCTCCCCAGGGCGCCCGCCTGCCCAGCCGTGCATGTGGCTGCGCTGCTCCCTCCTCGCTCCAAGCGGGAGCAGCTACAGTTTGTGGTGCCCAAGAGGGCAAACACAGCGGAAGGGGAGGGATTCTCCTGGTGGGAATGAGAGCAGCCCTGGCCCTGCAGCTGGGAAGTCACTCCGGGGTTGCTTCTGTAGGGTCAGGTGCTGGGGATTCGGTCTGTGAAGCCGCAATGCTCTGTGCAGCAGGATGCCCTGACCAGAGCTCCTTCCACTTCAAAACTTTGGTTCCCTGCCTTCCTCTGGGAGGAAAGCCCATGCCCTGAAGGGGATGGTGGCTGTCTTGGCATGTTTATCAGGGCTGGTGGGCACTCTGCCTGCCCTTGTGTGCTGGGATGCAAGATATGACACGTGCCCACCTCCTTTCAGAAGTGCACAGGGACAGGGTGAGGAAGTAGGGGCATGAGCTGGAGAAAAGAAATTCTCATTAAGGAAAAAAATCTTCATAATGAGGGTGTCACAGGAACCAGACTGGGGCAGGGATTGTCATCCTGGAGATCCTCCTGAGCTGCCAAATCTAGCTCTGAGCAGGGATGCCCCAGGGTCCTCCAGTGGTCCCAACACCACTGTGAACCTGGAAAGTCCCAGTCACTGAGCAGAGGTGAGTATGTCACCAAAACAAGGGAAAGAGCTGCCCAGAGAGCCCAGGCTTCCAGAGCACAGGTCCCAGATTTGTCAGGAGACACTTCTCACAGGTACCATGCCCAGGGGTGGATGGAGCAATGAAGGATGCCGGGACTCTACTCCCACTGGAAGTCCTTGTCCATGGGCTTTGCTCTGCAAGGTGCTGGAGTTGCTTACCACCCTGCTCTTCCTCTGCAGTAGTGCAGGAAGAACTTTTGCACCAGGCATGATGTGTTCATGAAGTTCCAGGGGGTTTTTATGTGAGGAGATGTTGCTGAGGTGACCAGCTCAAGGCTTACTAGTGGTAGAAGGCACTCGACTCTCCTGGCCCACACAGACACACACAGGACAACTCCCCCAGTCCCTTTGCCGGGGACAGATGGAAACTGAAACAGGCTCAGCTCTGAGCAGACCCTCCCTAGCTGTCACCTCCTTTTGAGCATTTTCAGGACATGGGGCTCAGTCCTGCTCAGCCTCTGAGGGAGCAGTTCTGACTCCCTGTAGGACACAGACTTCACTGGCAGCTCAGGAAGCCAAGTCTCCCCTCTGGCTCTGGAGAGGGGGAATTTCTTGCAAACCCAAGCTGCCAAAGGAGCTGCTCTCATGGCTGGTGTCTTGTTCCACTTGAAGTAACAGACTTGGGATGCAAAGCAAAAGCAGGGGTGTCCCCATTATCCTGAGCTGGGACTACTCATTTTGCTGTGGGCATCCTCTTAGAGGGTCTCCCTAAAATGTCCTGAGGGAATGTCTCCTTTCTGCTGGGAAGGAAGAGGGAACAGTGAGCAGGAAAGAAAGGTGGGCAACAGTATGATGATTGCCTGGGGGAAGAGCAGAACCTTTGTGAGAGAGGAGGTGACAGCTCTCCTCTGTCAGGCACCAGTGTGACTGGTGTTGGAATATTATGCACAACTCTTGTGCCTGAAGTTCTGAAAGGTTAAAAAACTGATTTAAGGCTTGGAACAATACCTTACAGGGAGAAGTGTAAGTGAAACTGCCTGAACTCTGTGGAGAAAGAAACCAGAGGAGAAATGATGGTAGGGCCAGGAAGGTGTTACCAGGAGGAAGTGCTTTGGACATTTAGAAGAAAGGCAGAGCCATGGCTTCAGCCTGACAGCTTTGTGTACTGGGCAGTGACAGGGGACCAAGCTGTCAGGACTTTTAATGGTGTCTATGTCTTTTGGTGTCCACAGATCCACGTGAAATGAAAGATTCCCAAGTTCCCCAGTGTATCATGCTAAAGTGGGAAGACTGGGCCTGGGAAGAGTGGTTCTGATCGATCTCACCTCCTTCAGCAGAGAAACCACTGCAGCTCTTCCAGTCATGTTGAAGCTGGGACCCCAGTGAGGAGGCCAAGGGGCAGAAGTCATAGTGGATGTTTCCTCTCCCCACAGACATCTTGCATCAACACCCAAACAAAAACTGTGTGCTTGCAGTTCACGTTGAAGTCCCACATCCCTAGGATAGGTTGGTGGTTTCAGAATGGAAAGGCATGAAAAGGCATGTTCTCCTTTATCCCCATTACTAAAATTTAATTCTTCCAGTCCTGGACAGATATGGGGATGTTTCCTGTTTCCCTGTTCCTTCTTTCACTTCATCTCTCTGTCTCCATTCCCAGGATAGGGACCACCTCTACCCTCCCACTCTCCCCCGGCCCATACCAGGGACTTTGTCTCCCTGAGACACACCCCACCATCTCCATCTTCTCCAGGGAGCTTTGCAGATGCTCCAGGCCTCCCTTTTCTCCCCCACCAGCCCTACTTCTTTCCTCTCTGTCTGAGAGATCAGTCATCGAGGGTGTCAACGCACACGCACCCGACTCCCCCGGGAGGATGGGGAGCTGGAAGCTGGGGGTGGTGTTCTGCTCTGAGAAGGCAAAGCTGCCATCAGCAGCCGCTTTGATCTGGAGACAATTACAGATGAGTGTAGGACCCTGCTCCACTCAGCCAATAAATAATGGAATTTCTGTGTTGACACAGACAGATTTCCCCCAAACTGTCAGAGAAGGGGAGACGAAGCGAGTGAACGGGAGCCCGAAAGGCTGGAGGGAAGGGGAGAGAAGCAGGAAGGGGAAGGAATGAAGTAGGCCTGTGGGAAAACAGGGAGAAGGCAAAATAAAAAGAAGTTTGGGAAGGCAACACTGATCACTGATGGGGGGAGCTGGGCAGGGAGGGGAAGAAGCCTAAGGAACACATATTTGTAGAGGGGAAGGAAAATCAAGACAGGAACTGTGGGTGGAAACGGGGCGGGGGGGGGGGGGAGAGGGCTGCATGCGCAGCTGGAAGCAAAGGGAAAAAAATCTGAAGGTGGAAAAGAAAGAGAAGGAGGAACAAAGGCATGGCAGTGTCCCCGGGGCTCCCCGGCTGCCTGGCAGATCACACGCTCTCCGAGCAGGGACCATATTCCCGCAGCCCTCCGCAGAGCGGCCCTGACCCCCCCGAGGCGCTCAGCACTGCGGAGCTGGCGATGGGGAGGCACGCATGAGTTGGTGAAATGGTGCCACTGGTGTGCAGCCAACAGCAGAAATTTGCTCTGAGATCACAAGTCCCTGAAAAACCTCCTGCGGATGGCCTGTCCCCATGCTCCCCCTGCTCCTCCCCATCTCCCTCTCCCTGCTCCCTCTCCAGCCTGGAGCTGTTTGTTCTCTGGCTGGTGATGGTTTTGCACTTCACTTACGACAAAGCAAAACCTCCCTCGTGCTCAGGAGCCCCACACCGAGCCCAGCAGAAACCATCCATCCAGCAATCCCCTAACCTGGATGCAGCAACAGACCTGACAAGGATGGGGGGCACTGGGGTTGTCTCCTTCTTCCCAGTTTAGAACACTCCAGAGCCCTACTTGTTCCCTCGTGGCCCCATCTGTGGCCTGAGCTGGCTCAGCCCCAGAAATTTTGTGTGTGGAGTATGGCCCAGCTTGCTGAGGTCTCCAGGCCAAGCACCACCTCACTGTGGGTGTCCCTGGTTCCCAGCTTGATCCTTTTTGCAACAGCCATCATCCAAGATTCCCACCCAAGCTCCAGATGGGAAGCAAATACCTCCCAGCCTCTCTCCTCTATACATCTTCATCTCGCCCTATCTCTGCCTCCCATCCCTTCCTCAACCAATGCCCAGAGAGGCTGTGGCTGCTCCATCCCTGGAAGTGTCCAAGGCCAGATTGGATGGGTCTTGGAGCAACCTGGGATAGTGCAAGATGTCCCTGCCCATGGCAGGGGGGTGGAACTGGCTGATCTCCAAGGCACCTTCCAACCCAAACCATTCCAGGATCCTGTGATTCCCGTTCTCTTTTGCAGCAACCCCAACTCTAATCAGGGTCTGAACCTTTGCCCTTGCACAGATCAGTGCCCCACACAAGGAAAAGACAGGATGTAGACTGGGCCAAGCATTGACTGATCCAGGTGGCTCTCAGTACACAGCTCTCCAGAGCTGGGAGGGAGCAGGAATACTGGCTCTGGAGTTGTGTGGGATGGTGCCACAGCACTGATGGGACTGATGGGAGCGTGGGACACCCAGCAGCCTCCACAGAGCAGGGGTTGGTGGCACAGACTGCCAGCACCACTGCACCAGGTCAAAGCCAGGCAGGAGGTAGGATTTCCAGGGATATTGCCCATGGATGTTGTTCAGCTTTAACACTGGCAAGTGGCAGGAATGCCTGCCTAACTGGGGCAGCAGTAGCTTGTGGCCTGAGCAGTGGGAGGACTGGAGCTCCTGCCAAGCGCTTAAATCTTTCAGGATGTAAAACTGGTGTAAATTGCTGGAAAAACAGGTCTTTCTGATAATAAAGTCACAGGGAATGATTCAGCTAGCCCACACAGGGCCAGGCTGGGAGCCCTTCTCCAGAATCACTTCAGACCCCTGGTCCCACTCATCCTACTGGGATAGTGGGAATGCTGCTGCTGCTCCTCTGGTCCCAAGCAGGATGCATAGAGAGTGAGGGGAAGGCGGTTTAGCAGGAGAGGGTGGGGTTGAGGAAGTGCCCAGAAGCTTCCCAGGAAGGAAGGAAAGAAAGAAGAGCAGCTGGGTATTTGTGCTCAGCCTCTCCATGAGGCCTCAGCCCTTCATCCCAGGGTGAAGCCAGGGAAGATGTCAGGAGAGGGGAAGTGGAGGTGGCAAGACAGATTTGTTTTTTCTGGGGTCTGCTGTGATGCCTGAGTACTTCTCCAAACACTGTCATGAACATTTAGTGGGATGGAGATAAGGAAGGCTCAAGCTGAGCACAGTCCCCAGACTTCCTCCAGGTCCTCCACACCACAGGTCACAAGGAAGTTGCACCTCCGCCCAGGCACTGGGAACAAGCACCAAGCTGGCTCCAGGCACCTCAAAGCACTTTCACATTGAGAGTAGGGAGGACATCCCAGCCTGGATGAGCAAACCAGGCAAAACATCCCTCCTTACTCCACCAGATCCCAGTTTTCACTTGTGGAAGAGCTAATGCGAACCAGTAGGGACTGAGCACTTTGGTCACTGGTGAGGAGAAGAAGGGGAACTGCAGAGCTGGGTCTTCTCTCTTTCAAGTAAAACCCCAAGTCCTGACCCATCCAGCACCTTAAATTCAACATGGAGATAGCAAATGCTAACAAGTAGTCATAAAGAACCACTGCTCCAGATTGGGGGCTGAGAGCCAGGAGTTAACACCTTGCTAAGCAGCGGTGGGAGCAAAGAGTTAACACGGCTGGTACAGGGAATGTTATCTGTCTCTTCTCTAAATATTATTTCCTCCCATGAAACCAGCTTTTCATCCTTGGCTAGAGGCAGCTCCCGCTGCTGGGAATCCAGCAGGAGCTTGTATCTGCTGCTGCACACACCACTGCTCCCAGCAAGCTGCCGAGACAAAGAGCTGCGCTCCCCCGACGCGAGCAGCCCCAGCACGGGGAGCTGGGGCTGGGGCTTTGGCCCCCAGGGTGCAGGTGGCCTCGGGATGGGCTTGGGGATGACAGGCTTTACACCAAAGAGGAATCTTGTTATTGAAAGCACTGCGCTGTGGAGGGATTTCCTCCCTGTCTTGCAGGGCCCAGGAGCGGCAGGCAGGGACAAGCAGGGCCCAGTGGCAGGAGGCTGTGCAAACCTCACCACCACCCCAGGAAGGTTTCTGTGGGGCTGCCCATTTCACATCTCACCCCTTGGGTGTGCCAGGATGGACAAGAAGATCAGGATACACTGTGGAAAAGCAAGACAGCAGTCACTGGCTCCGAAGTCACAAGCTGGAAAAGGTGGGGGATGTGGGGCAGCCTCTGCCCCTTTCTCACCATCATCAACTGAGTGGCTGCATTGAGGGGCTGGGTGTCTGCAAAGCTGGTGGCTGGAATAAAATGGCTGCTGCTAAATCTTCTCTGAAACATCCTAAACTTTTAATGTGCATGAAACCACGGCAGCATCCCTTTCGCACCCCGGAGGGCACAAAGGCGCGAGCGTCTCTGCTCTCCCATTCAGCCGGAGCCACGTGCTGCAGCCTGAACAGCGCTAGGAACGTGGCTGGAATGAAAGTCGCCCTCCCAGCCCGTGTGCTCAGAGAGCAAAGTCAAAGGATTGCCAAGTTAAAAGGGTCAAACCTCCAAGGACAGCTGTATCTGACTGGCTATATATCATTTCAATAGCATCTTCAACGGGGATTATAATCTGAATTGAAGCGGAAAGACCTGAGGCAATGAAGCTGTCAGCAGGCTAAGATTAAGGAATTAAAACAGCAGCACAACATTACAGGATTTGTTCTAGATGTATTAGAAAGAGCAGGCTAAACACTGCAGCCTTCCCCAGGCTGGAAATTTCATACGAGCACGGAGAAGGGCAAGCGCAAGGATTTCATCAATATACATAAAAAGAGAGAGGAGAGCGAGACAGAGCTACGAAAACCCAGCCATGCAAAATATAAATCCTAACTGCAGACGGAAATGAGTCACACAAGGTTTGACTGAGGTAAATAGAAGCAGAAATGAAGTGGATTTAGGGGAAGGTAGAGGTGAAAAGACACTGACAGCCAGTAGACAGGAAAAAAATGGCCCTTAATATACTAAGGCTGGTAAAATCTGGAATGCAGCCCAGCCTGTCTTGGATTGCCTGATGGGAATGAAGGTCCCCAGCCCTGAACTCCCTTCCCCTTCCATATTCTTACACCCATCTCCAGAATTACTTAAAAAAGCCAAGAATGATGGCAATGGTCTGCCTAGGGCAGCTGGGAGCTGAGCCAGGAGAGGAAGGCACACACCTCACCTCTGCCACCACTGGGTCCCCAGAAGGCCACCCCAGCTCTGTGCAGCTGGGAGACACCAGCAGCTCTTCAAAGCTCTCAAAATAAAGACGGCATCAAAGCCCCACCAAAGGGCCCATTAAAACATTCCATTTATTTCTGGCAAATTGTACACACCTTTCTTTCATTGGCTCTATCCTAGACCAGTAATGAGGAGGAATTTCTCCCCTACCTTAAAGATACGGAAATTATGGGCTAAAACACAAAGAAAAGGAGGGAAGTCTCCCTTGCAGATAAAACACACAGGAAAGTTTCAGCAACCCAGACTCCATGCAGCCACCAGCTCTGCTCAGCACAAGCCATAAAGATGCACCTCTCACACTGCTTGCTGTGGCACATTTCCTTCATTATGAGCCTAAAAGCAAGTGAATCCCTCCCAGCATCTCAAACACAGCTTGGGTGACAAGTAGGGCCTGGTTGACAACTAGATTAATCCTGAACCAGGCCACCTGTGCAGAATGTGCACTTTATTGACAAAAAAATGTACCCAACAGAGCACTTCCCTGCACACACACGGCCACAGAGCAGCCAGATCTAGGACACAGAAGGAGAAGGGAAGCTAATGAGAGGCAGAGCTTGATCTGCAGCACAGGTAGAGTATGGAATCGCTTTTCAACTCTTCCAGCCAACTTGTACTGGGAGATTTACATACAAGTCCTCAATCAAGTCTTTGAAGAGTTATCCAGAGTTCCCTGGGTAAAAACAAGCTGTTCAGAGAAAGAGGAGAGTCCAGAGCTGTTCAGTGGCTCTTTTTGGTTGAGCCGAAACCAGAGAAACCCATCACAGCTGCCATTTCATCATCCTCTTCAAAGGTCAAATCTTCCTCCGCCCGCCTCTTCTTCTCTCTCTGCTTCTCCTTCTTGTAGGCTTTGGCCTTCTCCTCCTGCAGCAAGGGACACAACAGCAGAACAATTTGCACCTCCTGAGCTGAAGGAGTTTTGAGACAGCAGGTACTGCACAATTACCACAAATCCTGCCCACAGCAGCCTGAGGAAATAAACAGCAGAAATCCCGGCCTGCAGTCTTCAAGGAGAAAGTTCACCAGTGAATCCAGACCACCCCATTTCCCAGGCCAAGAGCAGAGACACACACACAAATAGGCAAAAGGAAGCATTATCAAACTCTCTCTTCTGAGCAAACATCACAGGTTTTGCCTGCAATCAAGGCTGAGACAAGGAGCTGGTTTGAAAGCAGGAGGCCACTGCCTTGTCCAATGCTTTGTGCCAGTGACTGTGATGCCTGCTGGCTCTCAGCCTGGCAGAGTGACAGCTGCTCACTGGAACAGAAGCCGAGGCTCTGAGCGGCTTTGAGGGGGGTTTTGGCTTCAAAGAGTTTGCGCTGCTCTAATCAAAGTGTTTTGCTCTGTGAGGATCACGAGCCCTGGAACAGAGCCAGGTTTGTACTGGGTGACACCGAAGCATGGCTTCAGCTCCCAACTTAGCAACTGCTCCCACCATGCTCATCACCATCCGCTGTGCTCCTGAACACAGCCGTGCCCTGGAGAAAGCTACATCAGGAATTGCTGCTGATTTAATTATTGCCATCCATTGACTGACAGCTGCTTTTCAACACACAGCACCCCCTTTGCTGCTGGGGCACCTCCCTCCTGTCCCCCAAACGGATGGGGCTCAGCAGCACCACAGCCTGCCTGAGAGCAGGGCACAGGGCTGCTCTGTGAGCACCCCAAAGAGCTCCCCTGTGGTGAAGCAAAGCTCAGGGCTTGGGCAGGGAGACTCAAACAGGCAGTGATTTGTAACCTTGGGTTATGTGGCTGCTGATAGAGGAGAAGCACCCACAGAAGCTTCTCAACTATCAGAACTTCATGGGGTCTTCAAATAATTGATTTTCATGTTTACTAACATCTAAGCACCAGTTTGAGAGAAATCTGCTGTCTTTTATCACCTCCTCACACATCTTGCACCACAGCATGCTGTTCACAAAGCCCTTCTACACTCAGGGAGGCCACACAGAAGCAAGTGCCCTGTGGAAGGGGATTCCAGCAATCCTAAGAGCTGTGGAAGATAATGGATGAAGATGCAGATCTGCTACCAGACCACACAAGTTCCAACGCAACTAGTGGGGACAAAAAATGGACTTGTCCCGTTCTGAGTGGAAATATGAACCATCAGAAGTTATTCTCACACAGAAAGAGGGGAAAGGGTTTCTAGGAAGAGCAATACAAATTTTCAAAAGCAGAAAAACAAACCCCATTCATAGGAGCAGATAAGAAGCCCGTGCTACCAAGAACAATGCTTCTGAGGAACAAGAGTAGGAATCAGGATTGATTTCCTCCCAAAACATGTTTCTGGGGAGCTTTGCTTCCTCAGCTGTTGCCCAGACTCACCTCCTCACGGAGTTCCTTCATCCTCTCCTCAAAGTCATAATCCTTCTGCTTTTCCTCCATCTTCTTCTTGTTCACCTCAAAGCGTTTCTTCACCTGGTCCAGCGTGGAACGCTCCACCCGCATGGACATGCCCAGATTCCTCTGGTCTGGAGAACACGTGTGGAATCAGCAGTGTTCTGCACTAAGTCTCCATCCCTGATCCCAATTTAAACAGCACAGCACCACCTTCCTGTCTGTCACTCCCCTCAGAGCACCTTCCAGGGCCAGACTAAGGATTTCTTAGGTTGGGGAGGTGGGCTTTAGGGGGATACCATAACCCACACAACAATCCAAACACTACTTGTAACAAGAACACAGACTATTCTTTAAAGGTTCCTTATTTGGATGCTCCCTGTCATTTGCTCTGATGCCTCAGGAAATTTAATCTTGGACCAGTGGAATAAAAAAGGGTTGGAGTGTTGAAAAAGGAGCTAGAATAAAACTGACAGGCTGGCATCTCTCAGCTGTGGGCGATGCTAAACAAGACATGAGTGGCACTCAGAGATCCTGATTACACAGGACATTCCCAGCTAAAGCAGAGAATATAAAGTCAGGCCTCTGATTCAGTGGCTCTTCAGAGCAGATTCACAGTTTTTCACTTGTGGGTAAGCCTATGCTGACGGGGCCACTCCCAGAAATGCCTCCAACCCACATTCCTGAGGGGATCCACTCCACTG
This sequence comes from Onychostruthus taczanowskii, assembly GCF_017590055.1. Taxonomy (NCBI): domain Eukaryota; kingdom Metazoa; phylum Chordata; class Aves; order Passeriformes; family Passeridae; genus Onychostruthus; species Onychostruthus taczanowskii. The sequence goes on along the minus strand of NW_024498573.1, from coordinate 15,839,201 downwards.
TTCACTCCAGCAGCCCTGCACAGGTTTGTCCCAGGGATGCAGCAGCATTTGGAAGCTTAAACTACACCAGGAATTAGTAAAAGGGCTACCAAGAACAAGCAGGTTTGAGCCAGATTTACTGACAGGTTTAAAAGTTCCCAGACATACTCATATACTAAAGTACTGTGCCACCAGCCACTTTCCAATCCCAGTTCAACCCTACAACTCACACCCATCTATGCAGCCATGCCAGGATTTTTGATTCCAGATTCTCTCCTATGAACTTCTCGCTCATCTCCCAGCCTGTCAAACAAGGCATGTCAGCACCTTCCTCCCATTCACATAAAAGCACAGGTTTTTAAAACACTGTGTTTTCTTTTCTGAGCTACAGAAAACCAGTCCTCAGGTTTCTACTGAGCTTCCTGCTCTCAAACAGCCCCGTGTGCAGGTTCAGAGCACACACATCCCTGCCTTTTTGTAAAGGGGTGATTTTCTGACATCCACAAGGAGCCAAAAATACCTTCATGAGCAGAAACAACATGCAAAGTGTGTCAGTTCTGTCCTGCTGCTCCTTTACTTTCTCTATATTCCCCCCTCTCTGAACATGTCAAGAAGCAATATCCACAGTCAGATCAATGAGGTATAGTCCTGATCCATACTCTGGAGCTCAGGCATCAGCCAGTTCTGAGCTTATACTCAACTTCTACAAAGACAAGTTTCTGATCCAAAAATAAGCCAGTCCCAGGTCTTTTACTTACCTAGGTACTTCTTTACAGTTTCAGTGCTGTAAAAAGCCTCTCTCCAGACTTACAAAGGAGATATCACAATTTGGGGGGTGGACTAGATGACCTCTGAGGGTCCCTTCCAACCCAAACTATTTTAGAATTTTCTGACCCTGGGTTTCTCACAGCATTGACATGATGGACAGGGAAAATATGTCCACAAACCAGAATACACCAGTCACTGCTTCTGCTGGGCTTATTCCATTAAAATGGTCCAGCACTCTGGAAGGTGTCAGGAGATAAGGGCAGCACCTCCACAGCTCTCATGATGAGCTTCTACATCCTGATCTCCTAAGCTCCCTGATCCATAGATAAGTGTTCAGCCCTCAGACACGATGATGCACAAAAGGAACAGTCCCTCCAACTCAACCAGCCCTCCAGTGAGGCAAAGAAATGGTCCTTACGTTTTTTGCCATTGATGTGATCCAAGAAGTTGATGGAATCCTTCACCACACAGTCACATACGTTACAGTAATACCTGTCAGGAGAGACAGAAAAAATGAACCCCAAAGCATGACACAAAGCTCAACCCACAGAAGAGACAACCTGCATGCCACTGGGGACACAGGACACTTCTGCAGGACAAGAGAGCCCCAGTGAAGAGCAAGGGCAAGGGCACACCCAATGGACAGGGCTGCCATGGAGGTATCGACCCTGACACCAACACCCCTCTGACCTGATAGAAACCAAATTCTGAGCTGCTCTGCAAGACACCAGCCACAGCATCTTCCCCTTCCAGCCACACCCTGCTGGGTGGGATGGACTTTGTGACACAGACTGCCCTCCCCCAAGGCAGGGCTGGCCACAGCCCAGGTTTCTATTCCACAGCCCTCTCACCTGGCTGCAAAGAAAGTGCTACCACCCCCTATCACCTCACAGTGCAACTCCCTGATGAGCACAGCTGTGCCTTCTGTCCACCTTAAAGGCTCCTGCAAAAGTCAGGGAAAAAACCTGCCATCCCTGGATGCTGGCCAGGGCTGCACATCTCCCTGGCACTACTGCCCAGGGAGACATTAACAGGTTCACTCCTGAGGTGACACAAACTCAACACATTCTTTTTGTGCTTAGGGTGAGCTCAGAACCCTTTCAGACTTTGGTGGAACATGATTCACACAAACAGTGGCCAAACACCATTCCTAAGAACAGCTGTCTGGATGTTTCTCCCATTCCCAGTGCACAGACACCCCAATGAGCAGCAGTCCTGGTCTCAGTGCAAGCAGGCCTGGTTAAAGACCCAAGCAGGCAGCAGAGATCTGCCTCTGTTGGTTCTACACATGGGCAGCACTGATACCAAGGAGCAATGTCCAAAGGGGCTCAGCCTGCTGGGTCTGTTCCATATGTGACCCCAGGAGAAACAGTTTAGGTGTAGAAAAATGCAACCCCACCATCCCAGGCTCCAAACACAGAAGGACAGCAGCTCCTGGTGCCCTGTGAGGGGTCCCTGCTGTGTCACAGCTTCCCAGTCTAACCAGCATGGCTCTGAGACCTCAACAAGACCACAACCTACCCTCCCATCTCAGACTGAGGGGTAGTTTTGGTGATGACAATGGTTTTCCCCAGCTTGGATTCCAGGTCCACTTTGTAGTCTCGGTGCCGCAGAAGCTCCCTTTTGACAGGCTGAGCTGGTTTGCCTAAAACATAAACCAAAGGTCAAGCTTGACATGCTGGATTTCATATTCCCCTTAGTGCAGAGGGACCTGCTGGCTATCTGGGACTACCTGATCCATGCAGAAAATGCACCTTTGTTTTTAAATCAGTAAAGGATATAATTTCCTCCTCACTGTTTCCTGGCTCCTATTAGAACCAGGTATCTCTGAGGTATCTCCAGCTCTGCTTGAGTCATATTCTGAGATCTTTTTTCCAGAAACTGACTGTTCTCCTCCTTCCCTAAAGAAGAGTCAGCACCTGGAAAGGTTCTCAGTAATTTATTTTGTCAAAAAAATATACTCAGTGGTAAACAAAGAAGAAAGGGAAAGAGTAAGCCAGGTCTTCCCCTTTGGGATTCAACTTCTCACTGCTCTCTCCCTCCCAAATTCCAAGGGTTTGGGAGCCTCACTGGCTCACTGGAGCCAACCCAGCACAGCTAGCCTGGAGCCAGCACACTGCTCACCATCTTTCTTTTCTCTCTCCTCCGTGAGCCGCTTCTCTGCGAGTTTCTCATACTCGTCCTTGTCCCACTTCCGGCGGAAGTCCAGGTTCTTGGTCTGGGAGGGAAGCAAAGTTCACTAACATTTATTATACAGTCTGATCACCTCTGAGGGGGTAAAGAGGGGAAATCACTTGGCCTGTGAGGCCAGTGCAGAAAATTAAGAGAATTATACTATATCCTCTGTTTTCCATCCAGGAATTATGGATGTGCTTTAAGATAATCACTCTCAGTATGCCTCTAGCTACTACTAGAATAATTTCAGAGCACTAAAAGAAGAAATGACTTGATCTTAACCGCTCCTGAGATGATCATCCAGGCTTATGCCTTGAAAAATCAGACTCAAATGGGATTGAAACTGATGGATCTCAGACCTGGGAAGTGGCCCCTGACAAACACAGCAGCAGATTACACCTCCTTCTTCCAGAGGCCAAAAGAATCCAAGCTGCAATGTCAGACAAGGAAGCTGCAAAACACAGCCTGAGCTACAGAGACTGATTACCCTGCAGGAGCAGGGAAGGCTGTGCCTGTCTGCTCTCAGCAGTGTCTACGTGTTGCAGGCATCAAAGAGCCGAGCTTGCCATGAAATCACAGGCCACGGTGTGGGATTTCCAAGTGAGCACATGTACAAGCAAATCAGAACAAGCTCTGAAACCCTGTCTGTCAAGGCAGGGCTTGGAGGTACCAGGGAAGCACCTGTACAAAATCCACAGGTTTTGCTGTCCTCCTCCTGCAGCTTCACATAGAAAAGGGAAGAAACACCTCCAAGGCATGCTGGCCCTTTGGGAGCTCCACAGAACTATCTGGCAGTGACAGGATACTTTACTAGAATCCTGGGATGGTTTGGGTTGAAGGGACCCTAAAGACCATCTTGTTCCACAGGCAGGGACACCTTCCTGAGGCATGCTGGCCCTTTGGGAGCTCCACAGAACTATCTGGCAGTGACAGGATACTTTACTAGAATCCTGGGATGGTTTGGGTTGAAGGGACCCTAAAGACCATCTTGTTCCACAGGCAGGGACACCTTTCCTGTAGCCCAGGTTGCTTCAAGCCCCATCCAACCTGACCTTGAACACTTTCAGGGATGGGGCAGTCACAGCTTCTCTGGGCAACCCGTGCCAGGGCCTCATCACCCACAGAGAGAAGAATTTCTTCCCAGTATTAAATCTAACCCCATTCTCTGGGAGTGGGAAGCCATTCCCCCTTGTCCTGTCACTCCATGCCCTTGTTCAAAGTCCTTCTCCAGCTCTCTTGGAGCCCCTTTAGGCACTGGAAGGTGCTCCAAGGTCTCCCTGGACAGAGATTGGTGTTCAGTCTACCCCAGGCTGAACAGCCCCAGCTCTCTGTCTCCAGAGCAGAGGGGCAGCAGCCCTTGGAGCATATCCATGACCTCCTCTGGGCTCATTCCAACAGGTCTGTGCCTTTCCTATGCTGGGGCACAGGAGCTGGACACAGCATGTGCATGAAGATGAATTCAGGTGAGGCTGAATTCAGGTGAAGCTGGCATTGCAGAAACCAAAGACTTCTTTTTTGGGTGGATTTCACTCAGTCCCCAATGCTGAGGGCAGAAGTGGTTGGAGAATTCCTATTCCACTCACATCCACTCTGACCAACCCAGCTCAAGCTCTTCCCAGCATTTGCCCCATCTGCAGCTCAGCCCCCTACACCTGAGATCAGTCATGGTTTCACTCAGCCACTTCCTGAATTTCCTGAGCAGATAGCCCCGCTTTGGATAGAGCTGCATTTCCCTCAGCATGGCAGGGAGAGCCTCTCAGTTTCACATTAAAGAAAGGACAAGATGGATTTAAAAACACCTCCGGGGGAGAAGGACCCCCCTCACCCCACACCCCACCGCCTTCTCCGTTCAGCCAAATCAAGAATCCAATCACAATCCAAAGGACACAAATCCCATTTGGAGCTACAGCAGCAGCACAGCCATTTAAAGTTCTCTCCTCTGGCAATCCTTCAAATGGAACGAACAACTACTGATAGGGATGAAAATGCCTTGGGGAGGCGTAGAAAAATTCTCATTTATTCCCAGAGCTTCTTAAGCACTTTAAGGATGTCGTAACAGGTTTTATTAACCACCCTGAGCAAAAGAAAAGAAAATATCACTGAGTGTAAATTAACGTTTGGGGGTATTTTCCAGACTCTCCTGCATGCCAGGCATTATCACAAATCGTAGCTGGTGGGAGCCTGCAGAGGGGGGAGGTTTATTAGCTGCTTCTCTCTCCTGTTGCAATAAAAGGAAAATAGTCTTTTGCAGCTCTTTTACCAATCTGCCTCATCCAGGCGTGGGGAAAGGAATTAAACTAAACTGCGTGACAAGATCTTGGTTGGACAATATTTGAAGGGATGTCTCTGAATTGCTCTGGTGGAGGCAAAGGGGCTGTAAGCCCCCAAAATCTTTATCTCAGAGCTGTTTTGGGTGACAGAGAATACTGCCCAAATTAATAACAACGATTAATAACCAGAAGTGCCCCACAGCCTCCTGGTCCCTCTGGAGATGGACACCACTGGTGTGCTCAGCATCAGCACCAAAGCCTGTGAAACAACACAGGAGTCTCAAGCCAGGCTCAATCCAACAGGAATTCTCAGCTGGCAATAAGCCACAGGCCCCACCTCCCTCACAGGCAGACATCCTGCTCCTGACCTCCCCCACTTCATGGAATCAATCCTGGAATGGATTGGAAGGAACCTTGAAGACCAGCCAGTCCCACCCCCTGCCAAGGGTAGGGACACCTTCCACTATCCCAGGTTGCTCCAAGCTCCATTCAGCCTGGCCTTGAACATTTCCAGGGATGGGGCAGCCACAGCTTCTCTGGGCAGTGCCAGTACCTCACTTCTCAGTAAGTGACTTCAAGGAAGGAAGGATGGGCCAAAACCCCTCCAAAACACAGCCCTGTGCTGCTGACAGCTTTGGGATGTCACTGCAGGTGTTCCAACAGCCTGGCTCTCCACTCAGGTTACACCTGCAGCACCTACCTTACCCATGCCATTTTAACACTCACAGAGTCATTTAGGATGAAAAAACCTCCAGAACCATCAAATCCAAGCTGTGATAGATCCCCACCTTGTCACCCAGTCCAGAGCACTGAGTGACACATCCAGTCAGTCCTTGAACACCTCCAGGGATGGTGACTCCACCATGTCCCTGAACAGCCCCTTCCAGTGCTGGACAGCCCTTTCTGGGGAAAAAACTCCTCCTAATTTCCAACCAAACCTCCCCTACTGCAAATTTGAGGCTGTTTCCTCTCATCCTGTTGCTGGTTCTCTGGGAGCAAAGCCCAGCCCACACCTGGCTGCACCCTCCTGGCAGGGAGTTGCAGAGATGTTTCTCCATCAGGCCAGGAAAAAGCCGACCCTTTCCCTGGGGAGGGGAGGGGAGGAAAGGGAAGGGAAGGGGCCACCTGTACAAGCCATTGCCCAGACCCTGCAGATGGGTGGGGGTCCCTGCCAGGGGGCTGGAGGTGAGTGGGCACCTCCCCCCGGAGGCAGCTCAATCTCCTCATGCTGGGACAGACAAAGCTCTGGCCCTGGGACGGGAGGATCACAGAACCACCGCGATTGGAAACGTCCTCTGAGATCATCGAGCCCACCCTGTGACCCAACACCACCCTGTGACCCGCGCGAGGGCTCCGAGTGCCACGTCCTGCCGTGTCTCAAACACCTCCAGGGACGGCGACTGCACGGCTTCACTGCGGGCGGGATCGCGCTGGGGCCACCCCGCTCCCACCCCGAAGGTATCGAGAGAACCCTAACCTCCCACCGCCCACACACACAGCTGTATAGAGCAGGGATGAGCCCTGTCCCACCCCACACACACCCGCCCACCGCGGCACCCCCGGCCCCGCCACATCCCTCATCCCGCGGCCTGGCAGCGGCCCCGAGCGCGGCGCGGCGGGGCCCTGCCCCCGGCCCTGCCAAGCCCGGTAGGAGCAGCGAGGGCGGCCGAGCGGCCGTCAGCCCACACTCTGAGGACAGCCCACACTCTGAGGGCACCGCGGCGGCAGCACCTACCCCGCTGCCCGACGCCATGGCGAGCTGAGGGCACAGCACCGGGAACTGTCGCGCGGCGCCGTAAAGCGCGGCCGCCCGCGCTGTCACGTGCCCCGCCGCGGTCACGTGCCGGCGCTCCCGGTGTCCCGGTGCCGGCCATGCTGCGCCTCGGCCCCTTGGCCGCCGCCCGATGCCTACCGGGCCTCGGGCCGCTGTGCCTCGCTGGGAACCGCGGCAGCTTCGCCCGGTCCTGGCTGCCGGCCGGTGACCGCGGACCCCTGTCCCGGCAGGTGCGGGCGGCGGCGGGTGGCGAGCGGTTGCCGGTGCTGAAGACACCCAAGGTAAAGGCGGGGGGCGGGAGCGGCGCCGGTGAGTACCGAGTGTTCCCCCGCGCCCTTGCCGCTGACGGCCGCTGTGTATCCCGGGCAGGGCACCCGCGACCACCCGCCGGCGCAGGCGGCGCTCCGAGAGCGGCTCCTGAGCGCCGTGGTGTCCTGCTTCAAGCGGCACGGGGCGGCCGCCATCGACACCCCCGTGCTGGAGCTGCGGGTGAGGCGCGGCGGGAGCTCCCTTCGCCCCTGGTGTGGGGAGCGGGCCCGGGGGCTGTGGGTCCCCTCTGTCCCTCCTGTGGGACCGGGGAGCGCCCCCCGTCCCCGGGGCTTCGGACGGTTTTGGGAGCTCCCTCCGTGCGGGGCATGGCCAGGTGGGGAGGGCAGCTGGACATTCACTCTTGGTTCTTTTTGGGGGGGACGGGGAGGTGGGCTCAGGTCCGAGGGGGCTGGAGGGGGTTTGTGTGTAATGCCCGGTTCGTGGGGACCCTGCTCTGTGCCCCATCTCGGGGGACCCTTCAGCCCAGAGCCACCCCGGTCACCAGCCCCTTTGCCCCTCCCCAGGAGACGCTGGTGGGGAAGTATGGGGAGGGAGCGAAGCTCATCTACGAGCTGCAGGACCAGGGAGGGGAGCTGCTGGCCCTGCGCTACGACCTCACCGTATCCTGTGCTCCCAAGGGGATGGTGGCACCTTGAGGGGATGGTGGCAGACCAAGGTAGTGGCCACCTCTGCCTTGAGGGATCGCTCTTACCCTGGCCTGCCTGCAGGTCCCGTTGGGGTGGTGGCAGCCCCCCTGGCCATCTCAGCTGGTCTGGGGCTGTCATTGTCATGACTCCACACCATCTCCCAGCCAGGCCCACAGAAAAGTCCCTTCCCGCTGTGGACCTGCACCCGTATGTTCCACTGTACTGGTTCTATCTCCTCACACTTACAGTCCCCACCTCTGCTGTGCCCATCCCACCTTGCTAGTGCCACCTGGAAAGGTGTTTGCTGCAGGTGTCCATCCCAGGCTTTCTCAACCTCCACGTCTCAACAAATCTCTCCTTCAGTGTCCATGTAGCTGTGCCATGCACTGAATTCCCACTGATCCCACTGTGAGAGGGTGGAATGATGAGAGGGTGTCCTTGTGTATGTGACATTGTCACACAGTGGGTCTGGAGGAGGAAATGGAGCTGTCCCAGTGTTGAAGGAGCTCTGGTGGTTCATTGTACTCATCGTCAGCCTGGGGGATGATCTCCTCAGAGGTCGTGGAGTTATAGAGTATGACAAGTTGGAAGGGATCTGGCAGAACTGTTGAAGTCCAGCTCGTGACCCTGCACAGGATGCCCCAAGAATCTCACCATGATTGTGAAAAAGTTGGGAAGCAGCTGGCACAGGGAAGGGGCAATGGGAGGCTTTGGGTTCAGCTTCTACAGCTCTGGGGATCTCCACGTTCCCATCCTTAACTCCTCGGGCCCAGGTGCCCTTTGCTCGCTACCTGGCCATGAACAAGATCACCAAGATGAAGCGCTACCACGTCGCCAAGGTGTACAGGAGGGACAACCCGGCCACCACCCGCGGCCGCTACCGCGAGTTCTACCAGTGCGTGAGTGTTGTGGTGGCCGCTGCTGCCACCAAGGCCACGAGGCCAGCAGGGTTTTCCCACTCCAGCTGCTGCAGAGCAGCAGGGTGTGCCTGGCTAAGGCCCCCCCTGGCTCTGCCAGGAGCTCCCATCACTTTTTCTGCCCCCAGGACTTTGACATTGCTGGGCAGTTTGACCCGATGATTCCCGATGCCGAGTGCCTGAAGATCGTGCACGAGATCCTGAGTGACCTGCAGCTCGGGGACTTTGTCATCAAGGTGAGACTGGGTGGGTTCTTCTGTGGGAAGCAGTGGTCATTGTTCTGTGGTTTTACACAGTAGCACCTGCTCCCACTCTAAGGCCTGACCCAGAAGTTCATCCCATGTCTCTGTCTCCTCATGGTGTATATGCCAAGGCTGGACCTCAGCTTGGGCATGCCTTAAGCTGGGAATACCAGGAGTTCTCTTGAGGCTGCAGTCAGCAGAGTTCTCTCCAGGACTAACCAGAGTCTGCAGAATTCCAGTAGCTGACTAGATCCATATAGTCACAGGGTGGTTTTCTTACCTCTACACCTTCTCTTCCCATGGAATTTGGGTGCTGGGAGAAAGGCATGAAGAAATGCCAATAGCTGCAGCTTCCCACACACTAGGAAGAAAAGAAATCACATCAGAGGGTGCCCCTGAGGTAAATGTGCCTCTCCCTCCCCCAGGTCAACGACCGTCGGATCTTGAATGGTGTGTTTGCTGTCTGTGGTGTTCCAGAGAGCAAGTTCATACCTGCCTGCTGCACCGTGGACAAGCTGGACAAGGTCAGCATTGGGCTCATGGGGAGACACTTCTGGTCTTGGGATGGATGTCTTAGGCTGGGCAGTGTTGTGGCTGTTCTTGTTGAGAAGAGTTTCACAGCAGCTGAGTTGGGGTCTGTAAAGGATTTGAGGAGTTCTTGGGCCTGGGTAAGAATAAAGCCTGGTGATTTGTTAAAAATTCCTGTGAGAGAGAGGCATGGTTAGTAAGATTGCTGACTGTTCCACACAGTTGTGCACATGTGGGCTGATGGAGGCAGTGGGTGAGGAGAACGTCCTGCAGCAATTGATGCCCTTCTCTCCCCCCACAGGTGCCATGGGAAGAAGTGAGGAGTGAGATGGTGGGAGAGAAGGGGCTCTCTCCCGAGGCTGCGGATCGCATCGGGGAGTATGTCCAGCTCCACGGTGAGCACCACGGGGTGCTGCCCTTGGCCTTGTTCTGGGCTGGGGGTGGAAGGTGCAGGGCACAGACCCGGCTGGCCGGGGCCACGGTGCCGGGCGCCGCTGCCCTGGCACACCTGAGGCATGGCTGGTCCCCGCAGGTGGGCTGGACCTGATCGAGCAGCTTCTCCAGGACCCAAAGCTGTCCCAGAACAAGGTGGCCAAGGAAGGGCTGGGGGACATGAAGCTGCTGTTTGAGTACCTGACCCTGTTTGGCATCACAGGGAAGGTGAGGAGGTGTGGGGGCAGGAGGGGCTGCCCGGGTGGGCCCTGGCGAGCAGGCGGTGACGGGGCCGCCCTTGTGCCCTGCAGATCTCCTTCGACCTGAGCCTGGCGCGGGGCCTGGACTATTACACGGGGGTGATCTTTGAGGCTGTGCTGCTGCAGCAGGAGAAGGAGCACGTGGAGGAGCCGGTCAGCGTTGGGAGCGTGGCTGGGGGCGGCCGCTATGACGGGCTGGTGGGCATGTTTGATGCCAAGGGCCGCAAGGTGCCCTGTGTGGGGGTCAGCATCGGCATCGAGCGCATCTTCTCCATCCTGGAACAGAGACTGGAGGTAGGTGATGCAGGTAGTGCATTGGGGAAGGCTCTCGGAAGCCAAATATTGTTTATTATTCTCCAGCTCCACAGTGCTCAAGAGAAAATAATTTTGAGGGAGAGGGTGGTGCTTCCCATGCCTAAATATCGATGCACAGAAGACAAGAGTCCTTTTGTGCAGCCCGTCAGGATGCAGGTGTGGGCAGCTGAGGGCAGCATTCCTTAGGAGATGTCAAGGAAATGTTAGGAACAGCCTTGAGCTCTGGGCCTGACTCTGAGCTTTGTGCCCCAGTCACTTTATTCTCATGTCTTGCCTCTGAAGTTTTCTGTCGTGGGGATTCTGCAGCAATGAATTTGTAACAGCTCTGAACATACTCTAATAAACCCCAGGAAAGCCTCTGTGGAGATTCATCATTCTGTGTTTGGTTCCAAGCCTGTGATTCCTTGCAAGTGAAGCTTAGGCAATGTGTTTGTACCTGAAGAATCAAAGGAGACTGGGAAGCTGTCCAGGAGGTTGGCCAGGGTCCCCAAGGAACAGCAGCACACAATTAAGTAGTGTGACACAATGCAGAATCTCTGGGGGGCTCATTAAAGGTGCCCAGGTTGTCACTGACTGAGTTAAGGTCTGGAGATGGATGAGGTGAGGTGTTGTGAGCTGCAGATTCCCACTGAGTCATTCCCATCAATGTCCCTTGTCTGTCCCTTCAGGCTTCTGGGGAGAAACTTCGAACAACTGAGACCCAAGTGCTGGTGGCTACACCGCAGAAACACCTGCTTGCTGCCAGAATGAAGCTCATCTCCGAGCTGTGGGATGCAGGGATCAAGGTAAGGAATGACTTGGGCTTGGCAGTGTCACAGGTGAGGGAGGGAGAGCCTGAAGGGAGCTGTAGCACAGCAAGACCAACTCCATTAGTTGTGTTTCTCTCCAAGATCTGGGCCTGTCTGAGATCACAGAGTCATTCAGGTTGAAAATGACCTCTAAGATCATCAAGTCCAACCTTTAGGTCTAGGCAGCAGAGAAGAACAGCCCAGAGCAGTAAAGTGATTGCCGCAGGGTTTGGTTTTGGTGCTTTACTGCAGTATCCATCAGAGCAAAATTGGGTTAGTGGTTCACCCTTCTCATTCCCTCCTAGGCAGAGATGCTGTACAAGAAGGATCCTAAATTGCTGAAGCAGCTGCAGTATTGTGAGGACACAGGGATCCCCCTCGCTGCCATTGTGGGAGAGCAGGAGCTGGCAGATGGAGTTGTCAAGCTGCGAGATGTTGCAACAAGAAAGGAGGTGAGAATGCCCTTTTACACCAGATTGTAAAGTACTTCCAGACTCTGGAGATCACGAAGAGCTCTGGGTTTTCTCTCAGTGTTACTTTGGGAGGCCGTAACACAAATCTATTGGGTGACTCCAGAAAACCAGTCACAAACTGCATTGGTATCCTCACTAGGTCCTTAAAAGTGCTCTTCTCTACTGCTGCTCTGTCTGCTTTGTAGGTTAATATCCCCAGAGAAAAGCTGATTGATGAGATCAGGAGAAGGCTGGAGCCCTGAGGACTCCCCTGGCTGGAGCTGCTTGGCAGAGCTGCTGCACAGCTGGAGCCCTGCAGCGCCCTCAGCCCCTCCCTGCAGCTGCGGCCTGCTGACATCCACTGGCCTAAGGCTCATTGCCTCGGCTCGGGCAGTGAGAACTGAGGAGTAAGACGGTTTGAAAGGCTATGGACGGTGCAGTCACCAGGTTAACCTGATGGTTAGCTTCTCTGAAGGCCAAGTTCGTGGGTTCCTAATCCTGCAGTCCCTGTACAGCCATTTCCGTCACCCTAGGTGGTGGTGGCACAGATGGATGCGGTGAAGCTCAAGCAGGATCAGGTGGAATCCGGATTTGGGAGGGGGAATCCGTGGTGTGTTGGGCACCTGCCGGCTCAGGCTGGGGGGCAGTGGAAGGGCACCCCCGCCCCGTTCGGGCAGCGGGGCCGGGCGCTGCCGGCGGGCGCGGAGCTGCGGCAGCGCCCTGGAGGAGGTTGTGTCCCATCACCGGCGGCAGCAGCCGCGCGGGCCGGGGCGCGCGTGGCAACACTGTATTTTTCTATATTAAACAAAAACCCCGATAATCAACCCAAACCGCGCCTCCGCCTTTTACTTCCCCGCGGTGGCCGCGCTGCGCCTGCGCGGCGCTGGCGCGGGAGTTGCGCATGCGCGGCGCTGGCGCGGCCTCGGCATGGCGGAGGAGGCGGCGGTGCGGGCCCAGGCGGAGACCGTGCGGAGGCTCAAACAGGACAAGGCCGATGCTGACGAGGTGCGGGGGCTCGGGTGTTCCTGGGAATGGCGTGCTGGGGGAGCAGCAGCATGGCTGGGAGCGGCGGGGAATGAGAACGGGGGCGCCGGCGGTGTTGGAATGGGCAGGAGGGGCTTGGGAGAGCTGAGGGCGCCGGTGCTGGGAGAGGCTGCGGGGCGGTGGGTGGAGAACTGGGAGTACTGCTGAGGGGGCTACTGGTGAGGGGGCTACTGGTGAGGGGGCTACTGGTGAGGGGGCTACTGGTGAGGGGGCTACTGGTGTGGGGGTTACTGGTGTGGGGTTACTGGGCCAGGGCTGGCGGCATTGGGAAGAGAGGGGTCGAGAAGGGTGGCAGTGCGGGGCTGGGAAGTGGCAGGGCTGAGGGTGCAGGGGAGACTCCTGGTGGGAGCTGCTGATAGCGGTGTTCGATTGAATGGAAGGATGCTTGGGAGAGTTAGGACTGGGAGGAGGATGCTGGAAACTGCTAATGCTGGTGTGTGTAGCAGGAGCTCCTGGTGGTGGGGATAGGAATGGAGAGATAGCTGTGGATGGTAATGGAGGTTGTGGGAGTCAGGGAATGGTGGGGGTGTTTGCGTTGCTGAGATAGAGGTGCTTGTATGAGAAGTGGGAAGTACTGGAGAGGAGCAGGGCATGTCCCTCTGGTTGCTGAGAAACCAGGAATAGTGGGTGCATTGAGGTTGTGGAGTCCCGGGCGCTGGGAATGCTGAGGTTGAAGGTACTGGGGAAGGCAGTGGCTGGGCCTGGTGGGTGGTCTTATCCCCAGCTCCCTCCTTGCTCCATCCCCAGATTGCAAAGGAAGTGGCAAAGCTGCTTGAGATGAAGGCGCAGCTGGGGACAGATGAGGGGAAACACAAGTTTGTGCTGAAGACCCCAAAGGTAACTCCCCTCTCCTGTGCCTCTCTATCCATGTGCTCCCCCAGACACACAGCCAGCACCCCCTACGCTTCTGTGAGCCAAAGTCCAGCATGGCCACACCTGTCTTTGTCTACACTGTTTCTGTTTCGACTTTCACTTTTAGCAGCAAGGGGGTGAGGGATGAAAGCATTCCCTGACAGCATTCAACCCAGATACCCACCACCTTAGAGACTTCTGGGTGCTTCTGTGACATTCCAACCACTGCTGGTGTGGTCAGAAAATTCCCTTCTAATCAGTCCGTATTGTAGCTGCCCAGTGTGAGAGGGCTCATATCTGTCCTTGGTCTGAGGGGCTCATTTACTGAACAGCTGCTGGAATTTCTGTGTCCTCTTGTGGAAGGACCCTTCCTTTACAAGTAGTTTTTCAGCCTCCAGGCTCCTAAGAATAGTGTCCACAATGCAATTTCTGCTGAAATACTTTGTAACCTAAATGTTTCATCACTGGCAGTTGATCAGAGAGCACCTGCTTCCATGCTGTGGTGTGGAGACAGTTATGAATCTGTTCATTAACAAACCAGGCTATGGTGATGCCCCTGACATAGGAAATCATAGACACATGGAGTGGTTTGGGTTGGAAAGACCTTAAGCTCATCTTGTTCCACCCCCTGCCATGGCTTCCACTGTCCCAGGTTGCTCCAAGCCCCATCCAGCCTGGCCTGGGACACTTCTAGAGATGAGGCAGCCACAGCTTCTCTGGGCAGCCCCATAGGGAAGAATTTATTCCCAATACTTAAAAGTCTCAAAACTGTCCTTTGTCCGTTTTCTTTATGATATGTTTTGTTGAATGTAATTGTGGTGTGATGCCTGGAAAGTGAAAGGATATTTCACTGTTTAGAAGTATGGAGAAGGGGATTTTGTAGCTCAGTTGAGTTTCCAGCCCATCTCAGGCTTGTCAATGGCAGCTGAAGGCCACCTGAGTGATCTGTGGGTGGGGGTGCTTCCTCCTGCCTAACTGGTTTTATAAAGTGCAAGTTGGAAGTCTAGCTAATAACAATGATTTTTATGTTACTGAGAGCATGAAGGTGGTCATTGAAGTAATTCAGTGATCCTTGACACCAAAGAAATGGAAAGAGTGCATGGCCCTGTGAATTGCAGACAGACATTTCACAGGTGTTGCATTTTGAAAGATGATTTTTCTCTCTGTTTGGCAATTGCAGAGCTGATGGTTGTTGCACAGTTTCAGAGCATGTCTGTCCTCTGTTTCCACCTTTGGGGTGGCTCACTGGGCAGGGTCTGGCTAATAGGTCTGAATCAGAGGTGAGGACAGGTCCTGGTTGCACTGTCAGGCTTGAAAGCACTGAATTCTGACTGCTGGATCTGTTTTATCTCCTTTGCTCCCTGTACTGTGAAACTCCTGACTTAGGTTTCACTCTGCAGACCACGGCAGACTCTCTCTGAGCTGTGTCCTGATGTTTTTCAGCGTTTTTAGTGCTGTTGACCAATATCTGGTGTCTGGACCTGATCTCTCTGGCTTTGTGAGCAGTATGGCAGCATCTTTCTCATGCCATGCCTCTAACCCAAAGTGTGCTTTGCTCCTTTTGTTCCCTCATGCCAGGGCACGCGGGATTTCGGCCCCAAGGAAATGGCCATCCGTGAGAGGGCCTTCAAAGCCATCATCTCCTGCTTCAAGCGCCACGGGGCCGAAGTCATCGACACGCCGGTGTTCGAGCTGAAGGTGGGTGAGGACACAGCAGGTCGGCTGAGCTGCTGAGGATCCTGCAGCTCAGAGTGTTGAGGGCTGAGTATCCTTCTGTTCCTAGGCATTCTTCCTTTCTCTCCTTGTTTTCTGTGTGCTCTAGGGCTGATCCCTGACACTGAAGATGCTGTTTGTTTGTGTGTTGTTTTGTTGCAGGAGACACTGACAGGGAAATATGGTGAAGACTCAAAGCTCATCTATGATCTAAAGGATCAGGGAGGAGAGCTGCTGTCCCTGCGCTATGACCTGACAGTATCCTGCCACAGCTGGTGCTGAGGGGCCTTGGCAGTCCTCCTTTTGGGGCAGCACTGTCCTGAGTGGGAGGAGGGACCCCAAACTGACAGGGAGAGCATGAGCAGGCAGTGTGGTTCAGTAGTGCAGAATCCTTGCTGAGTTATTCACTGTGCATTGCTTCTGTTTGGTGAAGGAACGGTTAGAGTCATGGAATATCCTGAGCTGATCCCAAGGATCATTAAGTGCAACTCCTGACCCTGCACAGGACACTCCAGCCAAGTGCCTGAGTGCATTTTCCAAATGCTCCTTGAGCTCTCTCAGGTCTGGTGCCACTACCACTTCCTTGGGGAGCCTGTGCCCAACAACGCTCTGGGGGAAGAACCTTTTCCTGACATCTAGCCTAACCCTGCCCTGACACAGCTTCATGCCCAAGTCTGTGGAAGTACAGAAGATCTGTACTGAGTGTGGTTTCTCCCAGGCAGGGTTCCCAGAGCAGGCTGCTGCAGTACACAGCCCACGTGACACTGAGATCCAGCCTAAGGTGCTGCTGGAAGAAGCCTGAAGGGACACTTCAGCAGCGTGTGTGGGGACCTTGGGGAGCTGGGATAAGTCCAGCTGTCTCTTAGCAGTCCTTTGCCCCTGGGGTGCTGGGTGGGAGGCAGTGAGGACCCAGTGCTGCCTGTGACTGATAACTGGGGGAATGATCCCTTCTCGTTGCCATCCTTAACTCTGTCTCAGGTGCCCTTTGCTCGCTACCTGGCCATGAACAAGATCACCAACATCAAGCGCTACCACATTGCCAAGGTGTACAGGAGGGACAACCCGGCCATGACCAGGGGCCGCTACCGCGAGTTCTACCAGTGTGTGAGTGTGGCTGTGGGCAGGGACACTGCTGGGACAGGCTGTGGCTGGGCAGCGCCTGTGGACACGTAGCACTGTCAAAATAACAGCTGAGTTACCCTTCCCTGTGCCTGTGGAAAGCTCTGAAGGATCCACTCATCTTCTCCTTAGTGTGTCCTTATGAGTGTGAAAAACAACTGGGCAGTGGGAGAGTGGGTGTGACAGCTGTGACACGGTGCTGGCGTGGTGTGGAACTTTGTCACAGAGCCCCCAGGTATCACCTCCTTTGCACTGTATGGGAGGGCAGCTCCTTGCTCCATCCCACAGTACTTGCTGGATGGGTGGTGGGGAAGAATTTCCTTCTGACCCAAATCTGGCAACAGTTCAACTCTGGGTGTGTTAGCAGGACATGCCAACCAGGCAAGGCAGTAGCATAGGTACTTCCCTTCCATGTTTGGTCAATTTTAACTTCAAAGGAAGGAAAAACCCAGAGGCCAAATTACAGAACAAGTAACAAAGCAATTTCCTTCATGGTTCTGTCGTAGTAGCCCTAAGGAACAGCTTTGCTCTGCTCTACTGACACAGTCCCCAGGGACTCGTATTGCAAACAATTTCTTTTGTTTGAGAATATTCCTACTTCATTATACAACCCCTGGGAATACCTTCCAGCTTTGGCTTGGTGATTCCTGTTTCCAGATGACTTGGGGTCATTGCCTCCTGTTTCATTTGCTCCAAGATCTCACTCCTAGGATAGCTGGAAATGGTCTTCTAATATCCAGGCTAAATTTATTTGTATCTGATTGTTTCCTTCCTCTCGTTTAAAGAGTTCAGCTCTTAAAATAATAGCTATCATCCCCTGATATGTATTCTTCTCCTTCCCCAGGTAAACATTTGGGAAATGTTTAGAGAAATCTTCCCCTCCTTAGGCCACATAAATCATGCTCTGTTACCTTTGTTACCTTTTCTCCTTGGATATCTTTTCATTCTTTTCTCAGCCTAGAACCTTTTCCTGCAGCTTTTCTTCAGTGTAATTCACCAGCCCCTGTTTTTTTTTTTCAGTGGGATTTCATCTGTGCCATTTACAGCGATGTTGGCACTTTCCTGACTTCCTGTACACTTCCTGTACTTCCTCAGCCAACTTTCCCAGGGATTGCATCAGCCCTTTTTGCACTCTGCTGATTAGGAATTAACTATGTGATCCCATCTCTTCCTCCAATGCCCCAGTTTATTTTGAGAGCTTGGTGAAGCCCCGTTGAAATATATCCACATAATGAAAATTATTCCTGAACCCAAAATCTCACTGAAGACTTTGCATTTGGGGATTCCTAAACAGGAGTTGAAGAAGGGCTCTCTTGTTGCCTCTGTGTTTTATTTCTCTCTGAACACTGATGTTTCCAATCAGGGGATACCAGCCTATTAAAGCAGCTTGATGTTGGGCTTTGGTTCTTCTATGTGCTAGTTCATGTGGTGATCTCTGGTGGGGACAACTCAGGGTTTCTTTTTCTGTCTTAGCAGTTGAAACTCTTTGCTTCTCTTGCCTTCCCTAATCATTAACTTGATTGGCATGCGTATTAAAAATGCATCCTAAGAATCAAGGCGAAACATTTGGCATTTAGGTCATAGCAAATGAGAAGTAATTTTTCCTCTTCTTTCTGGTTCCTTTGTTCTGTTTATTTACTACTGCTCCTCCTTTTTGTTGTTTTCTTGAGGATCTCTGTTTCAGAGTGTCACACAGCAACTGCAGTGTACAAACTCTTTGAAATGCAGTGGACATGAGAGCACTGCTGCTTCCATGGTAGAGGTCCTAACCCACATCCTGTCCCTTCTGGATTGACTCTGTAAGGGATAGTGCTCCCTCACATCCCAGTTCTGTTGGGTTTTGTATACAAACTGCTGTTACCAGCAGTCAAAGCTGTTTCTCTGCAGCTGTGCTGTGGTGCTGAATTGCTCACTGCCTTTTCCTGTGCCCCCAGGACTTTGACATTGCTGGGCAGTTTGACCCGATGATTCCCGATGCCGAGTGCCTGAAGATCGTGCACGAGATCCTGAGTGACCTGCAGCTCGGGGACTTTGTCATCAAGGTGAGACTGGGTGGGTTCTCTGTGCCACAGTGGGAAGCAGTGGTCATTGTTCTGTGGTTTTACACAGTAGCACCTGCTCCCACTCTAAGGCTTGACTTAGAAGTTTGTCCCTCCTCTCTGCCTGGAAACAAATGTGCTTCCTCTTGTGTTCAAGACAGGACCTCCACTTGGGTTTGCTTTGAGCTGGGAATGACAGGAGTTTTCCTGAGGCTGCAGCTGACAGTGTTCTCTGCAGAACTCATCACAGTCCCTTGCAAAATTCCAGCAGCCAGCTAGAATGATAGAATGGTCTGGTTTGGAAGGGACCTTAAATATAATCCAGTTCCATTACACTGCCATGGACAGGGACACCTTCCACCATCCCACGTTGCTCCAAGCCGTGTCCAGCCTGGTCCTGAACACCTGCAGGAGTGGGGCAGTCACAGCTTCTCTGGACAACCTGTGCCAGGGTCTGACCACCTCTATCGAAAAACATTTATTCCTAATATCTATCTAAGCAGGTGATTGTCATATTCACTGTCTGCAGTAAAACAGGCTCTGGTCCAGGATTCCTGCCCTTATCCTAGCTGCCAATGTCTCCTTAGCAGGGGCATCTGCTCAGTGTGTGTGGTATTGCCTGCAGACTCCTGCCTTTCTACCAAGTCCTTTTTAGAGCTGAAGCATTTCCTAGACCAAGAGTTGTGCCCTTTGCTTGCAGACACCTCTGTTCCCTTAGGATGGCAGCAGATGGTGCTCAATGTGTAAGTGAGGCAGGATGGGAAAGGTGCACAGGTGCAGTAGAGCAGGGGGTAGGAGTGCTGGATGCACAGTAGGGCAGTAGGATCTATGAGGGACCTGGAGCTGGGCCATTCCTGGGCACTGTAGGCTGGATGTTGTGTTCCTGTTGCAGCCCCATGGAGCAGGGGCCAGGTACTTCCCCTTGAACCTATCTGGGTGAGATGAAGGAACTGGGTGTTTGGGCAGCGGTGAAAGTGGTGCCTTTGAGGATGAAGATGCTCCTGCAGTGGGAAGCAACAGAATAACCTGCCTGTAGTTATTCTTGTCTCCCACAAGGCACTTTCTGGTTCATGTTGATGCTGGATTTGAGGATTCCAAATTCCTGTGCAGTTTCTTTGTTTCTGACTAATTGTAGATGTTCTCACTACCCATGGAAATGTTGACTCCGCCTGAGTCTTTGGCCTTAACTATGTGCTCTTACAGAGCATAATTAAGCTGTATAATTCACTATACTATCATTAAAAATAAATCCTCACTGAGGATTTAACCTAATCAGATGTCCCTTTTCTCTTCTGCTGGTATTGCAGGGTAATACTCTGAATTCCTCTTCTTGGCTGTGGTCCGTTCCTGAGCTGTTTTTACATGTCTGCATGAGGAGACTCTTATGCCCTGATGGGTTTTTTCCCTCTGTTGGGTGGAGGTGTCTGTGGCTCTAGAAGGAAATGTGATGGCTCTGCCCAGGCTTGGTAGATGTCAATTGTGCTATTGGTCTGCACTGGGAAGCTCAGCTCCCCAAGAATGGGAAACGGAAATTACAAATAGCAAAAAAAACCCTTGACAGATGTCTCATATTCTCTTCCATGCTTCAAACTACAGGGGAATGAAGTAGGACACGGCTGAAGCAGCTGCTTGAGTTGATAATTGCTGATGTGCTGCTCCCTTTCCCCCAGGTCAACGACCGGCGCATCCTCGATGGGATGTTTGCAGTTTGTGGGGTCCCGGACAGCAAATTCCGAACCATCTGCTCCAGTGTTGACAAGCTGGATAAGGTAAGGGCTGGAGCCCCAGGCTGCATCTGCTGCTGCTGGGGTCTCAGTGAATGAACCATGGTCCATGAGAATTGGCTGGAAAACACTGATAAGCATCGAGTTGTTCCCACCTTTCCCTGAAGGGGATACATGCAGGGCACAGCATTCACTTAGGAAGAATGGATCCTCTGTTTTGTTATCCACTATCCCATGAGGTCCTGATAAAAAGAAGGGTGAGAGGGAACTTCCTTCATGTAGGAAATTCAATATCCCATATCTTCACCTGCTCAGGGTGTTGGTGCTTATGAACCAGGCTCATGAAAACCTGCACAAAATTAGGCTAGGGCGTATTAAAAACAGCAGCTTGTGTCTCCTCGGATGTGGTCATGGTTCTTTGTTGAAGGGTGAACTGCCTTTTCCTATGGAGGACTCATCAGATGGTCACATGAAGGCAGCTGGAGGAGGTCTCACTCCCTGTTAGCAGAGATCCATTGCAGAGGCATGACCAAAGTTTGGGGTTTGGGGCTGTGTATGTGTGGAAAAGCAATGGGAAGGGAGCACTGGACTTCTTTCTGATGGGATCATTTCCTTGTGATTTATCTCAGTTCAGCTGGATGTGATCAGGACTCTGGTTCTCTGACTCGTGGTCAGTGGGAAGATGGCAGCATATTATGCTTCCACTGGGTTTTTTCCCTTACCCAACCAATACCTCACACCTTTCCAGGTGATTCCATGACCAGCAACACTTTCCTGAGTGGTGTTTATGACTAAGTACCTAACCAGGGAAACCACAACAGCAAGATGGGTCTCAGACTTGGTGGTTATATAGTGCTGATTTTTGATTCTAGCCAGAAATCAAAGTAAAAGTGTTTTTATAGGGTTGGGATACAAACAGACTGTGCAGAGGTACAAGAAATGGAGTTATGCACACATGACTGCTCTCTGAGAGGTGCTACTTCGCTCATGCATCTTCCAACCATGATGATGGGATTCTGCAATGCAGAGGAGAGCCCATGTCCCTGGTGCAGTGGCTGATGCCCTTCTCTCCCCTCACAGGTGCCATGGGAAGAAGTGAGGAGTGAGATGGTGGGAGAGAAGGGGCTCTCTCCCGAGGCTGCGGATCGCATCGGGGAGTATGTCCAGCTCCACGGTGAGCACCACGGGGTGCTGCCCTTGGCCTTGTTCTGGGCTGGGGGTGGAAGGTGCAGGGCACAGACCCGGCTGGCCGGGGCCACGGTGCCGGGCGCCGCTGCCCTGGCACACCTGAGGCATGGCTGGTCCCCGCAGGTGGGCTGGACCTGATCGAGCAGCTTCTCCAGGACCCAAAGCTGTCCCAGAACAAGGTGGCCAAGGAAGGGCTGGGGGACATGAAGCTGCTGTTTGAGTACCTGACCCTGTTTGGCATCACAGGGAAGGTGAGGAGGTGTGGGGGCAGGAGGGGGCTGCCCGGGTGGGCCCTGGCGAGCAGGCGGTGACGGGGCCGCCCTTGTGCCCTGCAGATCTCCTTCGACCTGAGCCTGGCGCGGGGCCTGGACTATTACACGGGGGTGATCTTTGAGGCTGTGCTGCTGCAGCAGGAGAAGGAGCACGTGGAGGAGCCGGTCAGCGTTGGGAGCGTGGCTGGGGGCGGCCGCTATGACGGGCTGGTGGGCATGTTTGATGCCAAGGGCCGCAAGGTGCCCTGTGTGGGGGTCAGCATCGGCATCGAGCGCATCTTCTCCATCCTGGAACAGAGACTGGAGGTAGGTGCCTGTGGTGCTCAGCTAAGCATGGTTAATCCCCCACTCCAGCAGATGCTGAAGTGAGTGTTCCTTGCCCCAGCCTTTGGAGAAGCCAGCCAGGCCAGTGTTGTGCTCTGCACCAGGAATCAGAACCAGGATATAACCTCCAATTCTCTCTGGCCTGGCAGATGGTATCTGGGGCTCCCACTGAAGACAAGACCCTTCTTCCCACAGCCCTTAGACATGGCTTCTCCATCTGCAGCTGGTGGGAGCACTTTAATCCTCAGCAGGGGAAGGTACCTTAGTGTTTCCCACTGCATTAGGCATCCACATGAGCCCACATCCTCCTTAGTGAGGCAGCATTGTTCTGCAGGGGAGGCAGCAGCCTCACACATCTATTTGTCCTGCCTGTGGCACTGCAGAGACCAGACAGGTATCACATGTTCCAGGGCAGGAACTGCAGTGCCTCTAGGGGTTTCCTAGACAGCTTTTTCCTCTTCCCTCTCCTCAAAGTTGTACTGTTCTGCATCCCAATCAATGGGTGTTAAATAAGTCTTTGTAAAATGTACAAAATGGGCTACATCTTCCCTTCCCCCAGAAGTCGGCTGTTAGTTCTCTCTTGGCAGCCAGACACAACTGGAATTTCTAAATAGAAACTGAATTCCTCCCCCACCACCTCCAGTCCTGGCCAGGTTTGTTCCTTTGCAGGTGACCTTTTAAAGGCTTCTTCCTTCAGCAAGGCAGCAGGGAAATGCCACATGGAGTATCCAACATCTGCCACAGGGGTTGGTGGAGCATTCAGCTTGCTGCTGTTTAACCCATAGTTAGAACCTCAGCTGTAGAGCTCTTCTGGGTGTGTTGCTTCTGAGCTGCTTGGAGCAGGTCTTTGGAGGCCCTTGGGTGCGGAGAAACAGGAGGAAGACTGTATTAAGCACAGATCATGGACAATTGATTCCGCTCTAGGATGAGATCTGTGGGCCCTCTGTGACTCTGAGTTAAGGCTGTTAATCCCTCTGAGCCCAGTCCTCTTCAGTGCTAGATTGATGGAGCTGAGTGGTGACCCATCCTGCTCATAGAATCTCAGGTGTCTTGGTGTGTCTGTGGCATCTTCTGAGTCCTGTCCCCTCTCTAGGCCTCTGAGGAAAAGATCAGGACAACAGAGACACAGGTGCTGGTGGCCTCTGCCCAAAAGAAGCTCCTTGAAGAGCGACTGAAGCTCATCTCCGAACTGTGGGATGCTGGGATCAAGGTATCACTGGGTGATGGCAAAGCCAAGAGCTGCCTGGTTTACTGTCTGGGAATGCACCAGATGTGGCTTTGCTTTGGGAAGGAGTTACAGGGAGCAGGTGGGGAGCAGACTGCCTTCCTGAATGGAGCCTTCCTCTTCGCAGTGTCCCAAATCATGGGCTCTCCAGGAAGGGCTGGACAGCAGGACTTGTTTAGCCCTATAACTGGAAGACCTTGTTGAAGCTGGTGCCCAGCCTTCTCGAGGAGTCCATCCTGTCCCCACCACACAACCTCTCAGTCACCAGACTGACCCAGCAGTGCCTGTTTGAAGGGGTCCAGTGAAACATCCCAGTTTGATGATTTGTGCTCTGGCTTTGTTCCAGGCAGAGATGCTGTACAAGAAGAACCCCAAGCTGCTGAATCAGCTGCAGTACTGTGAGGAGACAGGCATCCCTCTTGTCGCCATTGTGGGTGAGCAGGAGCTCAAAGATGGAGTCGTCAAGCTGCGGATCGTGGCAACCAGGGAGGAGGTACGGCCTGTGGCATGGGGGGTTGGCTTTGTGACCCTTCAGCCCAGCCCAAACCTGCCCTCCAGGCCCAGTGGTGTTTCCAGCAAGTTCTGTAACACCCCATATTCCAGTTCCTTGCCCCATGCAGCTTCCTGGAGTCATGAAGTGCTGTTGTGTCCAGCTCTGGGGAGTTTCCTATCGCGTGGGCCCCTTGAACTCTCAGTTCAGGAGCCTGGAGCATGGAGGGATGATTCAGTGGCGCTCTTGGAATGAGTGAGACTGAACAGAACTTGGTTAACCCTGAACTGCAGGGTTGCTCTGTGCCTGTTACCTCAGGACAGATTCCCAAAACAGGGAACACTGGAATCTGTAGCTAAGATCACTGCATAGATCAGTAACTTAGGAACCAGTGGGAAGAGCACCTTTCTCACAAACCATTATGCAGGAGAGGGTTTATTGGGGTTGCTGGTGTGTGCCGCTCTTTCAGGTTCAGCTCTGTGGCTGCTGCAGCCCACTGGATCCCAGTAGAGAGACTGGTGGCACCTTGGTGTGACCTCCTGAGACACAGGGCCACGACTGTGGTGACGTGTCAAGCTGCTGGAGTTGTACTGAAGGAAATTTTTGCTCCCCTGTGTAGGTCAATGTTCGAAGGGAGAGCCTGGTGGAGGAGATCAGGATACGAACGAGTCAGTGTTAACCCCTTCGGATGCCTCTGCTCCTTTGCTGGATTCCAGCGGACAGATCTGCTGTAACTGCCTTCACCAGGCTGTGCAGCAGTGGGTGGGGTGTCAGGGTGACTTTGAAAGCTGTATTTATTCTTGTCTTAAGCCTTTCCTTCCCTGGTGGGAGCCAAGAGGCTGCACTGACTCCTGTGCCATGCCCTGGCCCTTGAGAATGTTGCTGGAAAGATGTTGTGGAAGTGGCTCTGGCAGATGCTGGCCGCATGTCTGCCGCTGCGACCCATGGAGCCCCGTGTTGGCAGCAGATCCCGGGGGTTTGGCTGCAGCTTCTTGTTCCCGTCGCTTTGAATAACCATCCCAGCCCATCTCTCTGCTCTGGCTGCAGGGGGGTGACCTTATCCCCAGCAAAATGTAATGGCGCTGCTCCCAGAAACATAATAAATCTGTCTGTCCCCTGCTGTGTCTCCTTGCTGCTCGGGGCAGGGATTTGCTCACCTGCCTCGTTAAGCTGAAGCTGTTCTTTAAAGGTCATGGTGGATGTTTCTGCAGCCATAACGTTCCCTCCTCCCTCTGGGTGCCCCTGGTGCTGCCAACCCCTGTGACAAGTGCAGAGCCAAGCCCCCCACAGCCAGGTGGGGCTCCGTGAGTGACCTCCCAGTCACGGTGTGACACAACCCCCAATCTGCTGTGGGTGGCTCGCCCCCTTCGCTGCTGAGCCACACATTTTGCCTGATATCTCCAGAACAGGTCAGTTTTTAAAAAAGTTTTTTGTGGCTCCCTAAACAAGGGTTAGACATGAATAAAGAAACAATACATCTTTTCTGTGCATAAAAGGGTAAGACAGGGGCGTGGCTGGGAAAGCAAGGTAAGAAAAGACTAGGAAAAGGTGGAACAAGGAGGTAGAGGCAGAACAAGGCAAGGGAAGGAAAATTAAGGCAAGGAAGGGGTATGCAAGGCCTCCCTTGTCAGACCTTGCCAGCTCCTCCCTTGCCCGTGCGCCGACGGGAGCCCCGTGAAAGGTTCTTGGGGCGCTTTTGGGCCGGCGCTGCTGCTCCCGCCTCCAGGCGGGCCTGCTCTGCCGCACTGGCTGCGGCCCGTTCCTGTGCACCGCATTTATAGCCTCCTGCCGGCACAGCGCGGCCCGGCGCAGCCAATCACAGCCACAGGGCATGCCGGCGCAGCCAATCACAGCCACAGGGCATGCCCGACCCAGCCAATCCCGGCCCGCCTGTTCCCGCTCCGCTCATTTCCCTGAGCTCCGCTCTCCCCTCAGGCCCTGCCTCCACCGCCCCGGGAGCCGGCCCCGCCCTCTCCCCGCCGTCCCCTCCTTCCCCGGGGAGAACTCCCAGCCGGGACCTGAACGGGGAGTCCCCGTCGGCCCTTCCCGGGCCCCAGAAGCACCTGCCGCGGGCTGCCGCAGTGAGGCTGCGGCTCCGCCGTCTCCCGGAGCGACGCCTCTGGCGAAAGGGAGGGCGAGGCCAGGCTGAGGGACGGGGCCGTGGCTGAGCGGGCGGAGCTTGGCGGGACGGCGGCCAGATTGAAAGGGCGGCTGTGATTGGACGACGCGGAGAAAGGCGGGCTCGGATTGGCGGAGCCGGGCTCTGCTTCTGTCCTGGTGGGCGGGGCTTGGAGTCTGTGGGGAGCGGCCGAGGGGAGCCGGGGGTGCTCGGGAGGGGACGAGGGCCGGACGGCGAGGGCCGGACGGCGCCCTTCCCGCGGGTCCGGGTGCCTCCAGGCGAGGGCAGGAGCCCTTCCCGCGGGTCCGGGTGCCTCCAGGCGAGGCCAAGAAGGGTCAGATAAACAAGGCACGGAACAGGCTGGCAAGGGAGGGATTGGTACAGCGAGGCAAGGGAAGGAAATCGAGGCATGGGAGGAGAAGGCAAGGATGGGGAAGGGAAGGGAAGGGAAGGGAAGGGAAGGGAAGGGAAGGGAAGGGAAGGGGTGGTGGACGAGGCAAATGCGAGCTTTGTAAGGCGAGGAAGGGAGGGGTAGGGAGGAGCAGGCCGGTGAGCCATAGTCAATGGAGGGACAAGGTACGTAAGGCAATGCCGGGGAGCGGCTGAAAGGCGAGGCAAGGCAGTGCCCGGGAGCGGCACAGGCTCGGGCAGAGGGGCTGGAACGCTGCCCTGATGGAAAAGGCCCTGGGAATGCTGAGTGTGCCCCAGAGCATCAGGAGGCCACGGGCATCTGGCCTGTAGCTCTGTAGTGTGACCAGCAGGACCAGGCCAGTGACTTCCCCTCTGTCCTGGGTGAGACCACACCCCGAGTGCTGCATCCAGTTCATCCATGATGAGCCCATCACGGCAAGAAAGACTTTGAGGGGTTGTTTCATGACCAGAGAAAGGAATGGAACTGGGGAAGGGTCTGCAGTGTCAGTGCTCTGAGGAGCAGCTGAGGGAGCTGGGGGCTCAGGTTGGAGACAAGGACACTCGGGGACCTTCTCGCTGTCTTCAGCTCCCTGAGAGGAGGGTGGAGATCAGAGTCTTCTCCCAGGGAACAAGGGACAGGATGAGAGGAAATGGCCTCAAACTGCACCAGGGGAGGTTCAGGCTGAACATCAGGAAGAATTTTTTCATGGAAAGGATGGATAAGCACTGGAACAGGCTGTCCAGAGCAGGGTGAAATGACCATCTCTGGAACTGTGCACAAAACAACTGCACCCAGCACTCAGAGCTCCAGTCTGGTTGACAAGGTGGTGGTTGGTCACAGGTTGGACTCAATGATTTCTGGAGGTACTTTTCAACTTTAAAGTGTGATAAAAAGGGCAAAGAAGAGCACTGAAAGCCACTTTTGCTGATCTTTTAAATTTAGAATGTTTAATTACATTTTTAGACATTCATTTCTGTTTGCAGTTACACTTTTCTGTAGGTTGTGCATGTCAGCATTGGGCTGTTGAAATAAAAGCCTCCAGCAGGGTTAAAACTGAGAACACAGATAGTAAATATGAATTGAACCTTTTCAGTAAATGAAGCATCTACTTTCATCATTAAAATGAAAACAAACCCAGATTTTTTTTGTTGTTGATTGATGGCTCTGGTAGTAACTAAAGAAAAAAGAACAAACCTAGTGCAATACAAAACATGCAACTGTTCAGTGATTTCAGACACTGTCCAGTGATTTCAGCCCCTCAGTGGGCTGATTAACTGTTTCAAATGCTGAAACATGCAGAAATGTAGGTGATAATCTGTGTTTCACCTTAACAATAAGGCCAGAGGAGCTTCCTCTTCATAAACTGCTGAATAGAAGTATATTGCATAGTTTTCAGCTTAGAAAATTAAAATTAAATAGTACTCTTATTAAAATGCTAGGTAATAATACCAGGCACTAATTCTTACCCGGTTTAAATGAAGACAAAGGACATTTCTGAAGCTGAAGTTTGATGCTGATGCAACATTTCCCCCCATATATTTATACAGCTTAAGGTTTATATGTTTCCTTTTGATGCTTTTTAGCATGTACCTCAAGTCTTTACTCATCATAACTATTAGGTGGTGGAACTAATTAATAAGAGAGCAGAACTGCTGCAATGGAGGTAATTTAGATTTTAGTTTAAAGCAGTCAAAATATGCTTAGAACCTCTTGATACAATTCCACATCACTAGAAGGAATCCTGTGAATTAGCAAAGGAAAGCAGCCAGTTGGCACTGGTGATCCAGTGGTTAAAAGTTGCAAAGTTGTGATTGATTTCCCCACTAATGATGTAGCTAAAGCTGTTTGGTGGCCTGGGGTGCTGGTTCTGGGAAGCATCAGAACTGGCTCCAAGAAATCAGATGAAGCCAAGAGCAGCATTTACTCTCGCTAACACTCAACATTTTAGCTGCTGATTTTGAGTTCCTTTGAGAAGTACTGGTTCCTCACATCAATTGTTTGTGTTTCAGAGTGTGTGCGCTTCAAACGGGCAGGGAATCGATTTCCTCATCCTCAAACCCCACCCCCAGGCTTTCTGAGATGGATTAGGAGTGGGTGACAGAAAATTTAAATGTGTTATCTGAGTGTGTGTGAAGCAGCTTGAGAAATCGAAACTATGGATACTTCTGCACTCTGTATTATAAGAGAGGTGTGAAATGATCAGAGGATATTAACAGCATTTCTTAAAAAAACCTACAGAAGAGGCAGTGCTCCAGAGAACTCTGTGGGATATGGGATGGAACTGCATGTACCAATGAAATCCATAGTTAGTGCCAATAGCTCACAGCAGCTCTGCAAATCAGTGCTGTTTACAGGAACCAGGCAGTAAAACAGAAAAAAAACCCCAAAAAACCAAAAAAAAAATTGCTTATTGGAATTAGAGTTTCAAATGTGATACCCTGGGATTTTTTTCTGCTTTTCAAAGTCTTGGTTCCAAGATCTAGGGGGTTGATTTGGACTTGTCTTAGTTCATCTTGTGGCTTCTTCCTTTTGTCTCTGCTTGACTTGCACAATTGAGGTGGAAATAAGTGATGGTGGAAGCACAGAAACAGCTTAAACTGTGTTTTTTTCTGCCAGGTAGGGTGTTGGGACAGGGATATTTGATAACTACAGATAGCTGAGTCTGGGCTGCATAGCATGATCTTGGTTTTTCAATGGCTGGGAGGAAGGTAGTGGAAAAGTAGAATTGTTACCTAATATTTCACTTGATTTCTTTTTGAAAGGTTTTCATAACCTGAAAATTATTGATCTGTCACATCAGAAACCTCCTTCTCCAGAGTGAATGAAGGCATGCACCAGAAACATCACCTGATGGAAAGTGGATATTTTCTTTGAGGGGGATTCTGTCTTTTGTCTCAGGAGCAGTGCAGAGAGAAACCTTGTATGTTTATCCCCTGGAAATATGGCATACACAAAGGATCTGGTTGGGAGATATCTATTTTGTTATCTTAGGTAAAACTGCGCTGGACCTGCAGCTGTGGAGTGTTTTCATGTAATGAGCCTCTTTAGGAGTCTTTTGATCTGCAGCTGACAGATCTGAGAGCCCAGACTGCTCCAAGGAAGCCATGTGAGTGTTTTTGAGTGTTTTTTTCACTTTTTGAGGGAAGTGTCAGGAGCTGAGAGATTCCCCCTTATGTTGTGAAGAGATCTAGCTGGAGAGTGTTTTTTTCACTTTTTGAGGGAAGTGTCAGAGGAGCTGAGAGATTCCCCCTTATATTGTGAAGAGATCTAGCTGGTGATTGTACTAGGAAGATAAAATTCAATCTTTACAAGGAGAAGTCTTATTCCCCTTCTCCAGGATTTCATTATTCAAGCCAGAAGAAGAGTTTTGGTTTCTAACCCAGCACCAAAAATGACACCACTGTACTTCTACTTCAGGCCCAAACCAAACAAAACCAAACCCAGATCTCTCACTCTTCAGGGCCAACACCAGAAAATTATGGGTTGTAGAATTACAAAATGTCTCACACCTTTCCCTGGAAAGTACAATGGGTATAGGCTTTCCTTAGCCTTATCCTTACAGTTTCCTTATCCTTTTCCTCTTGTGAACCACCAAAATCTTCCCCACTCTCACGCAGGCAGCTCTGAACAGGGAGCACCACTGCACAGAAGAAAGATGATTTAATGAGGGTCCAGGACAGCCTGCAGTGCTGAAACATGCTGCTGAGGCTGGCAAGCCTACCTACCACTGCCCACACACCACCAGAACATTTCCTCTTTTCCTTCTGCCTTTCTGTGCTTTTTCCTCCCCTGGTCCCTCCCTTTCCCCTTCCCATGAAACATCCCTTATGCCATTTCATACAATCCATGGGTTCTGCTCTGCACCATCCCCAAATTCTCCTCCCTTGCTCTAAGTCTGATATCACCAGGGCCATCATCACCCTTAAGCTTCATGACATTGCCAGGAGAGAGTTGCCTTACCTTGGTGGGCTTGGACGAGCCAGAGGAGGAGTGGGGACAGTTTGTGTTGGGGTTGTTGCCTCCTGTCTGATGAGCTGAGCGTGGTTTTTGAAAGTGAAATGTGTGTTGAGACAAGGACAAGGAGAGATGTGCAGCAGGGGATACCAGAGCACTACCAGTCACCACCATAAACTCGGTCCTGGTAGGGGGAGCTCACTCCTGGAAACTGGAAAAGGTGGGATCTGGGGAAAGCAGAGGTCAAGGTGAGACCTGTGACCCCTCAGACACATCTGAGCACAGGGAGCCACGAGCCCCCCCTGCTCTGCTGTGTGGGTTTGGGTTGGGTTAGGGAAATAATGTCCCAAGGCCACAGTGCTTGAATGGAGTGTTAGAAATCTGACTAGCTCTGGACAGATGCAGAAGAAAAAGCCTGTATCCAAAAAAGGAGCTGCCACCAGGAGACAGAAATTATTGTGGACAACTGCAAAACTGGATTATGGAGCTGGTGCTGTTCTCAGGCCAGGTGAGCAAGATTAAAATGCATAAAGGAGCGGAGGGTGTCTCACAAAATCAGGGGCATGTTATCCCATGGAATGCATGAATGAGACCAAGCAAAGGAAAAGAGAGACCAAGCATGGAAAATTCATCCTGCACGTCCAAAATCTGCTCTGAAGAAGAAAAGGTGGAGACGCCACCTATAGCAATCCATCTTGGAATATTCCATCAGGTACCTGTAGCTTGGAAGGACTTTTTCCTGAGCAGTACTCAAGGAGCTCCCTGGGGAATTCAGGTGTACAACAAATGTCTCCAGAGCTTCTGTCCCTGTGTGCTGATCATTAGCCAAGACAGAATGGAAAGAAGTCTCAAACTGGAGATGCAAAGCTCTGGGTCCCTGGTGAGAAGGGGAAGGTAACCAGCACAGACTTCATCACTGGCTGATGGAGGCTGGACACAGGTGGAGGGGAACGGGCAGACCCGGGCATGGATGGAGAATGAGCATGGGATAAGCATGGGTGGAGAGGAATGATGGTGATTTGTGGGGACAGGAAAGGGAATGAAGGAACGCTAAGAGCGGATGGAGGGAGGGGAACGAACCCGAGGGCACAAAGGGCTGACCTGGCTCTGCTGTCTATCGCACCCAGAAACCTTTCCAGCCCCAAAACCCCTTCCCTCCTCAGGATCCCACCTTCTGTCCCGAGGCACACCCCAAGGCCCCGGACATCCCCGCCCCTTCCCCAGCTCCGGCGGGGGCGCCGCGCCGGGCGGGCGGCGGGGCCATGCTGGGCAAGGACTACATGCTGGCCATCGTCCTGGTCAACTGCGACGGTCAGCGCGGCGGGCAGGGCGGGCACGGCACGGGCACAGCCGGCGGGCTCAGGGGCGGCTTGCAGGAGCCGGCCGGTCGGAGCGCGCCGCCACCGCGGCCCGGGCTCGCTCCGGCCGAGCTGCGCCACGGGCTCGAGTCGGTGCCCGCGCACGGCTGGGGGTGCGGGGGCCACCGCCATCGCACCCTCCGGCTGCAGCACAATCCTCTGCCCGGATCCCGGCGTCTGTCCCGGCCCCTTTCCTGGCCGAGGGCAGGGGCACTGAGCTGGCGGCCACGGGCCAAGCCTGAGCCCGGGTGCCCCGCAGGGCTCCCGGCCTGGCAGGCCCAGGCTGCCCCTGCCCTCTGTGCCCTGCCGGGGTTCGCTGTCCCCCCGGGAGCCAGCGAGGCAATTCCCTGCCCTGGGGTCTGCTACTGCTGCAGCCTTGCTGGCATCGTGCCATGTTCCCTTGCCAGGCTGCTCTCCTGGCCCATGCACCCAGCCACGCACCCAGAGGCCACTGCAGGACCCTTCTGCTGCTGGGCAAAGCTGGTGGCTCTTCAGGGCAACTGGGGGATCCTTCTCCCCACCCCGTGTCTCACACTGCCTCTCTGCACAGACAACATCTGGAGCGACCAGAGCCTGGAGACAGACCCCGATCTTCCCCCAGGCTGGAGGAAAATCTGTGACTCTCTGGGTACCTATTACTGGCATGTGCCAACAGGCACGACACAGTGGCAGCACCCTGCACGCAGCACCAGCCCAGGAGGGCACACGGAGGCTGATGGAGATGAGACACTCCAGGGAAGGGTAGGGAATGTGGGCAGGGGTGTGAGGGCTGGTGTTGGATTCCACCCCTGGCAGAATCCTGCTAAAGGACCCTCTGGGCATGACTGGTCCAGCCTCCCCTTGGAGCACCCTGTCTGTGTGACCCTGAAGTCCTGCTCAGCCCATTAATGTCTGGGGTTAAGCCGTTTGAAAGGCTCCAGCAGGCCCCATCCTGGAGCTTATCCTAGTTGGACTCATCTTGACTATCCAGGACGCTCACAAGCTTGTTGCAGTCCTGGGAGGGAGGGCTCCTACCTGGTGCCTCCTGCCTGCTAATCTCCGGTCACCCCCTTCCTCCTCTCTCCCAGGAATGCCATGGCCCTGCAGCAAAGCACTCGGCGAAGGACCGGCCCATTCCCAGCCCTATGGCTTCGCTGTCCCGGAGGTAGGGCTATCCTTGTGCTTTGCTGGCTTGTTTGTGGGCTACCATTGATCCCGAGCTGTGCTGGGCCCTGGTGCTCCCCCGCAGAGCAGACCCCATGCTGAAACCAGCAGGACCATGCTGGGCACCCCCATGGGATGCTTCCCAGCTGGTGGCAAGGGGGTCTGCTTGTTCCAGAGCACCCTGATGCTTCCCTGGGTGCCCCAGGAGCATGCAGAGGGAGCTGCCCCTCACTGCCCCATCCCTCTGCAGGCACTCACTGTCCTGGCATGGAGATGACTTCCAGCACAGCGCAGAGCCCGGCTCCAAGGTACTGCACCCGCCAGCTTCACTGCCGCATCGTGGGCTGTGCTGGCAGAAGAGGAGGAGGGTGGCAGCTGGCAGGGACGTGGATGGGAGCCAGAGCAGGGGTGACCACTCTGGCACGGTGAGGCGTGTGGGATGGAGGTGGCTGTGCCAGTGGCACTGAAGCCCCTCGTGTCTCTGCTCAGTGCTTTGCTGTGCGCTCTCTGGGCTGGGTGGAGATCCCCGAGGAGGACCTGGCACCTGGCAAGAGCAGCATCGCCGTCAACAACTGCATCCAGCAGCTCTCCAACAGCAAGGGCCAGGGCTCTGCGGAGAACCAGGGCGAGGTAAGAGCCTGGGATGGTGCTGCCAGGCAGGGTCCCTCCCCAAGGCCACTGTTGTTGAGGCTGGATGGCGCTGAAAAGGGGAGCAGGTGGTAGAATCACCTCTCTACAGAGGGCATCCATCCAATGGTTCCAGGTGCAGAGCAGGTGGGTCTGACAGGGCTGTTCCTTGGGAACAGAGCCAGGGTGCCTGGGTGGGTTCCCCACACAAGGGAACAGTAACTGGGAAGAGCAGGGCTGACCCCACAGTTGGGGCAGAGTGGGCTGACGGGGAAGGGGTTTGCCTACACAGGGGCTGGGTGCTGGGGATGCCCAGGCTGTCTGCCAGGCTGAGGGAACCACTGCCCCTCTGCAGGGCCAGGATCTAGTGATGATTCTGAAGAAGGACACCATGAGCCTGGTGGACCCCCTGGACCGCAGCCTCATCCACCGCCAGCCCATCCTCAACATCCGTGTCTGGGGCGTTGGCTGCAACAACGGCAGGTGCCAGGGGCGAGGGCAGAGCTAGGGGCCAGGGGGGTGGCTCTGCCCGCCTGGGGGGAGGCACCCCAGCAGTGACCTGTCCCCTCTCCTCCCTCCCGACTGCCACCACGGCTGCAGGGACAGGTAAGGGGGCACGGGGCTGGGGGGCAATACAGGCAGGGGGCTGCCTCTGTCGGGGTCTCACTGGCTTGCTCGTGGCCTTGCAGAGACTTCGCCTTCGTGGCCAGTGACAAGGACACCTGCGTCCTCAAGTGTCACGTCTTCCACTGCAACGTGCCTGCCAAGGGCATCGCCAAGGCTCTGCATGAGATGTGCTCCAAGGTGGGACGCAGGGGTGTGAGCACGGCCTGGGGATCTCGGGGGTGAGGGGAGGCTCCGGGATCCCGGTCTCTTGCAGATCGTGGCCGAGCGAGCTGTAGCGAGCAGCAGGCTGCCCCGCGCTGCCACGCTGGAGCCCATCTCTGCCGAGGACCTGCCACTGCAAGGTACCGTCCCCCCACGGCCCCCGCCCACAGTCCGCATGTGAGCCAGAGCCCTCTGGCTTGTCCGGCTGTTTCCCCGGGGTCCTTGGGGATGGGGGACACAGCGGGGGACACAGATGTAGCTCCCCCTCTCCCGTCCTGGCAGTGGATATCCTAGAAGCGGTGAGGCAGTCGATGCAGACCTACGAGGCGCTGTACATCGGCAGCCTGCCCGTGCCCAGGGCCATGGGTAAGCGCGGCTGCTCCCCCGCAGCTGGGGCCGCCCAGGAGGCCCCGCCGTGCCGGAGGCGGCCGGGCAGCCGTGCCCTGTCGCCGGGCGGCTCCTGCCCGCCCCTCGCCCGCAGCCGGGGCCGGTGGGACGCGGTGTCCCTCTCCCCAGGGATGGATGTGTTGAACGAGGCCATCGAGAAGCTGACGAGGCGCCCTGGGCGGGAGAACTGGACGCCCTCCGTCATCTACGTGTCGGACACGGCCATGAGGGTGCACCCGGCGCAGGTGGGGAGGGAACCGGGGGCTCTGGCCGGACGGGCACGGCGCTGCCCCCGGCAGAGCGGTCCTGGGGGGCGGCGGGGCTGCCCGGGTGGCGGCCAGGGGTGGATGGGCCCGCGGGGTCCCCGCAGGAGCCCGAGGAGGCGGCGCACATCTGGGAGTGCCAGGTGCGGTACGTGACCTTCCTGGGGGTGGGCCGGGACGCGCACACCTTCGCGCTCATCGTGGACACGGGGCGACGCTTCCAGTGCGCGGCCTTCTGGTGCGAGCCCGACGCCGGCACCATCTCGGAGGCGGTGCAGGCCGCCTGCATGGTGAGCAGCGGCGGCACCGCGGCTGGGCACGGCCCTGGGGAGGCCGGGGTGTCCCCGGTGCCGAGTGCCCCGCGCTGCCTCTCGTGTCCCCGCAGGTGCAGTACCAGAAGTGCCTCGTGGCCGCCGCGCCGGGGGCGAAGGCGAAGAGCGCGGCTGGCCGGGGCCGGGCCGGGCCGGCGGCCGCGGGGGACGCTGCCCGCGGGGCGGCCAAGGCGGGAGGAGGCGGCGGCGGGGCGGGGGCCGGGCCCCGCAAGCGGGGACTCTTCTCCTTCCTGGAGGTGTTCCGCCTCCGGCGGGCCCTCCTGCACAGCCCGTAGCGAGCTGCGCCGGGCCGGGGTCGGGGCCGGAGTCGCCGGGGAGGAGCCCCCGGCCCCGGCCCCAACCCCAACCCCGGCCCCGGCCCCGAGGTGTTCCGCCTCCGGCGGGCCCTCCTGCACAGCCCGTAGCGAGCTGCGCCGGGCCGGGGTCGGGGCCGGAGTCCCGGGGGGGGAGCCCCCGGCCCCACCCCCAACCCCACCCCCGCCCCCGGCCCCGGCCCCGAGCGCGGCCCCGGCGGGGCGGGGACAGGCCCGGCCCCGCCCCTCCCGCC
Organism: Onychostruthus taczanowskii; assembly: GCF_017590055.1. Classification (NCBI taxonomy): domain Eukaryota; kingdom Metazoa; phylum Chordata; class Aves; order Passeriformes; family Passeridae; genus Onychostruthus; species Onychostruthus taczanowskii. Next base: position 15,803,385 of record NW_024498573.1, on the reverse strand, counting down.
CATCCCCGCCTCACGGGCCGGAAGGGGCGGGGTCGGGCGTGACGTGGCGGGATGGCGGAGTCCTACGTGAAGCCGGGTGAGGGGGCGCGGGGCGCGCGCGCGGCACTTCCGGTGCGGGGTGGGGGGTCCCGGTCCCGGACACCGCGGGTCTGCCCGGGCGGGGCCGCGGGGCCGCGACCGGGGATCGGCTCCGCCGGGGCCCGTGTGTGGGGGACGCCGGGGCTGTTCCGGGTGCGGGGAGCGCCGGGAGGGACGTGCCGGAGGTTCCGCCTGGCGCGGAGGCTCCTCGGGCTCCTCCGGTCTCACGGCGCCGTTCGCTGCTGCAGGGAACCAGGAGCGCGGCTGGAACGACCCCCCCCAGTTCTCGTACGGGCTGCAAGCGCAAGCCGGGGGCTCCCGCCGGACCCCGCTCACCCGCCGGGCCCCCGCTCCGCCCGCGGGGGCACCCCCAGGTCAGCACCGTGGAGCCGCCACAGCTCCTCTCCCTGCCCGGCCAGGCCCGGCCCCGCAGCCGCGGTGCTGGGGGCTGCGGGGCCGGGGCTCGCTGCCAGCCGGGTCCGAGCTGACGGGCTCGGCGCCTCTGCCCTGCAGGTGCCCCCCC